>NC_056743.1:1049647741-1049692741 GCF_019279795.1 Protopterus annectens
TTTAAAAGGGAATTTTTCACTATCATCAAAAGTGCTTTCTGTTAAACATTTTTGGTCATTTTGGATTTGACTACACTGCCCTCTATATAATGACACGTTCCATTTTTTGCACTTGAGGACATGGTGTCACATCAACAGTGGCCATCATCTAGAGCCAATGTTTACAATGCCAAGTGGCTAGCCCTTCCCCCCCTCACACACACACATTCTCATTTACCAATCAAGTTTCAGTTGATCCTTTCCATCCACCATCCTGCTCCATATATGTTACTCTCACCAATATGATTAGAATGCTTATTACAGCCAAGCTTTTTGGAATGGCTGAGGTGAGAAAAACAGGAGTGTGAATAATCTGGTAGTCTTAGGATCATTTCCTAAAACACGTCTCTTCCAGATGGCATGAGATATAGCTCGAAGGCATGAATTAAGGCACAAAACAATGAAGCAGTTTTCATGTTTGTTTGCTTCTGCTGCAGCTGAAATGCCTGCCATAACTGAATGCCTAATGCCTTATTTTCTTTCTTGCAACCGTGAGGATTGTTTCCAAACTCAGATGAGGTACAGATGCTACAGTGCTGCAAGTACCTAGAACTGTGGCTGGGCCCCACCCTTTTCTTCCTCTACCACAGTGAATCTTCCCACCAAAAAGCTTCTCAGTAATGTCTTCCTGTTACAGGATACTCTATCTCCCCAACAACATTCACAGGGTGCAGTCTGGGAAAAGGGGTCCTTGTATTATCTTCTCATTTCTGCCATCAGCTTCATTACCAGGACAAACAGATTTCAAATGTTCACAAATAAAAGTTTTAGTTTCATACTTTCTCAAAAGACAGCTCAGTTTAATTCACTGTCCAGTAGGGTAGGACTGCATAGTAAATCAGCATAAACCTCTTTTCTTACTTGCACCTTAATATATAGATTACATTACCTTGGTCAAATATATTTTATGTTGTATTTGTTAACCAGGTGGGTTGGCTGGTCAAGATGACCCTTTCGGTTATGACCTGATTCACATATAACTTTTGAGAAGATTACATTTAAGCATGTTACAGTATACTGTATATGAAGTTATAGTGTCATTGACATGAAACTCATTGTAGCTGTTTTGAATATATTACAGAGATGCATTAAATTATGCATGCCGCGATGGTACAGCGGTAGCATTGTTACCTCACAGCAAGAGGTTCTCCCGTTCGATTCTCGGCTTGGCTTGGGAGTGCCTTCTGTGTGGAGTCTGCATGTCCTCCCCGCAGTTGGGTAGCGTTCGAAAGACATGCGTGCGTAAATGGGCATGCCTTCGTTGAAGGTTGGGCGTCGAGCTGGCACCTCGGCGTTTCGTAAAAACATCTACAGCCAATCATTAGTGGACCGGAGTTTCGTTGTGGCGACCCCTTACTGGGAAAAAGCCAAAAGACAAGACAGAGATGCATTAAATTATACTTAATGCAGTTTATAACACGTAATGTATATGTGTGAACATTTCTGTTAGGGGAATGGAACATAAGATAGAATTTGTATATAATTAGATGTTAGAGACAGAAAAGGTATGAATGGGTGAATGACTAAAGAGAGGTAGAACATGAGTAGCTAATGAGGTAGTATGTTAGAGGTTAGCAGGAGTCGCTAATGACATAGTATGTTAGGGCTTAGCAGGAGTCGCTAATGACATAGTATGTTAGGGGTTAGCAGGAGTCGCTAATGACATAGTATGTTGGGGTTAGCAGGAGTCGCTAATGACATAGTATGTTAGGGGTTAGCAAGAGTCGCTAATGACATAGTATGTTAGGGATTAGCAGGAGTCACTAATGATGTAGTATGTTAGAGGTTAGGAGTTAAGTAGGCAGTTGCTGTCGTCTTTGTCTAGCTTAATACTCACTGGTCACTCCATCCTTCATGTCTCCTCCCTCTTGCATTGGTCCACATTGTTTGCTGCTCTTTTTTTCTCAGCTTCATTCCTCCAGTTTCTCGCTGATATTGGATAGGAGGTGTATAATACAGGATTTGCCCAGCACATGTATTAAATTCGTTTTTGTGGTTTAGCTTAACTAAACAACTACCTGCACCTACTGGGTACAAAAATACCTAGTTTCCCTACTGAGCATAATCTGTCCCACTGCCCTCTAGGCATCAGGCCCCATGGTCAGTGCCCTCTTCCCCGGCACTTCTCCCTCAGTACTAGCACAAGTAATTTGTGGCTCTTCATGCTCTAATTTGATAGGTAACCTTAAACCTTTCATTTCAGAGCTTTCTCTATTGGTCAGTTTCACCTCCCTTTCATTCTTGATTGGTTGTATAGATGATGATCAAGCCAGCTAGTGAGTTGAAGCATACTGGTTAATTACTTTGTTATATAAACAGTGCTCAAGCTTTGCAACTATATGCTGGTCACTCTGCTCATTTTGTTCTGGTGAAGTCTCTATTCAGAAAGAAAAGTTCTCACCTTTTATAGTCTTAAAGAATGGTGCCTTGCACACTTCCAGCTTAGTCTCATGTTCATTTTTTATGTTGCCTTGGTCATCACCATTCCCTGGCATGCAAAAGTAGTGCTTCTGTTATCCTTCCTCCTCCTTTTTCACTTTTGGAGGTGTTCCCAGTAGAAAGAGCTGTGGGTATAATACATATTTCATATGCCATACTAAATTCTTGCTTATGGTTTTCTTTACTACATCAGCTTTTTTAGGGGCGTGCTACATGGCCCTTTGTTTTCATTTCATTAGCACTATCTATATGTACTTTTTTGTCTGAAGCAGTCCAACCATACTTAGTACTGACACAACATTGTTCCCTAGCCTAGACATGCAAAAACTGAAATAACTCTGTAGTCCCTTCTTGCTAAAACAAAGATTCAGATCTTTCAATGTCCATAAGCATTACTGCATACAGCTCCCCATCTCTACCCGTCCGATATTGCAGTTCTTGGATGCTTAGCATTCACCTTGCCCTAAATCCAAAAAAACTAAACTAGTACTTTTTATCCCTAAGAAAACCACTCCCCTAGATAAAAAACTCTTCACTATACAAGCCCAACACAACACCACTATAGAAGTTGTCCCACATACTAAACTACTAGGCATTATTACAGATGAAAACCTTAACTTTGACCTACACATAAACAATAACATCATAAAAACACACCAAAAGCTTGCTATGCTCTACATTCACCAACACCTTCTTAGCCTCTTTACTAACAAACCCTTGCAACCACCTTTTTATTGCCCTCTCTCCATTATGGCATCCCTCTTCTCACTTGTTATTGTGTCTTTTCGGCTTTTCCCGGTTAGGGGTCACCACAGCGGAACTCCGGTCTGCTAATGATTGGCAGTAGATTTTTACGTGCCGAGTTGCCAGCTCTGATGCACACCCTTCAACGAAGGTACGCCCATTCACGCATGTCTCCACACAGAAGACGCTCTAGATGAGAATCGAACAGGACAACGTCTTACTGTGAGGCGACAATGCTACCACAGTGCCACCACCGCAGTCGCTTCTCACTAATATCCAAAATTCTACAAAATCCAAATTTGAAATGTGTTACAACAGAATAGCCAAGCCATCATGGCCAAATTCTCATCCCACCACTGTAATTCACTGAAACAATTAGGCTGGCTGGAACTCCAACATCTCTCATTCACCCAACTAACTACAGCGCACAAAATAATCTACAGACCCACAGACTGTCATGCTCTCTCGACACTACTCACCCAATACCAACCCAGCAGGCAATTAAGATCTGAAAATTATCTACTTCTAAAAGTAGAAAAGTACACCTTACCTGCTGGTCAACTCCTCTACTCCTTTACTGTCACCAAACTATGGAACTCATTTCCACCTTCTATATTTAAGAAACATGGGCAACACCACCTTCAAATACTGAAAAATCATCTCAACTCTTCCTGGCTATGTACCTGCTCTATAACTCCTTCTCCTTATATAATAACTAAACTCCTATGCTTTTTGCTCCTGCTGACTTGTCACGTGATGATATTGTCTCCATAATTATTATTTTTTCACCACTTGTTGATACTGGTACAATAATGCTGATTAATATATCTCTGTTTATACCTCTCTGATTGAATTCATCTGGCAACCAACAAAATTCCTGCTTTTCTGTATATTTTACTGTAATCACTATCTGTAACAGTGTATACACTTTTGTACCAGTTCATGTTTAATATTTTCTGTATCTATGTTTTGTCAGAGCTTTCTCCCTAAACCTCCACTGAAAATGGGCTCTTTTAGGCCCAGTGGACTTTCTCGGTAAGCAAATGCAATAATTAAATAAATAAACAATATGCAACCAAGAACTGCAGTAGGATATATCACTTAGGGAGTAAAATACCATTGTGATAAAAGTCTCAAATGGGGTTATTGTAGTTTTACTATAGTACAGTTGATAGAGGCCATTTTGTGGAGCTATATAGCTCCATAGCCTATACAAATCAGGAGAGGTAAGGTGAGTGATCTCTTTTCTCATTTTAATGTGAACAAGGTGATAAGAAACAAAGCAGAATGATTAATAAGGCAACATGAGATAAACAACTGACAAAGACAGAAGGGAATGTACATGTAAGAAACAAATGCAATAAGAATACATTGAATAAATACAGATTGTAAAGCAGTCTGTCTTAATACCAGGATACTGGAGATAACCAGAAAGTTCAAGTTACTGGTGGCAAAAACAGAAAAGGAAGAAGTTCGAGAAGCTGGATACTCTACTTTATTTTGCATTATACATTTTTGTCCAGGTATTTATACACCTTTGCTGGGAATGATGAACAGGGACAATAACAACATAGTCTCCGGTTACATGACATTAAGTAAAGACAGTCATCATTCCTTTCGGAAGGCCTTGGTACTACCACTTAATCTGCATTTTGATCAAACTAGGTCCATTATTTATAGGAATTGGAATGTTTTTGTGATTGATCAAGTTAATTTAAGCAAGACTGGGGAAAAGCCAATTGTCGTATATAAAAAAAGATATAAGCTTTAAGACTTTACAAAAGAGACCTGTTAAAAATGCTATGAATGAAGAAATGGTCAGATGTGAGTATCGTAAACAATGTAAACATGTGTTGGAAGTGACCTCCTCCTCTTGAAGGGGTACAAGATTATTGAACTGTCCTGTAGATATTATTATAATAGTAAAGGAGTCATTTATGTTGTCAAGTGCCAAAAATATGAAGGATTCTATATAGGCAAGACAAAAAGAGCCTTCAGAAATATAATCTACCAGCATCAATACAGTATTAACAAAAGGGACAAGAAGAATGCCTTATTTTAACATATCAGCAATAATCCCACCCATTATTTTAAATTTATAATTATAGATCATGTTCACATGGGACCTACAGGGGGCCATTGAATGAATTTTTAGAACTGAAGGAACTGAGGTGGCAGCTTAAGTGTCATGCCACTGTGTTGCCTAGATTGAATGATGTGGCATCCATTAGCAGTGTCTTGAAGCTTAAAGCTATGTATGCTTTATAGCAATAGATGATTGCCTTGACAAAATATACATTTGTTTTATTGTGAATTCATTATTTGTATTTTTATATATGTGAGTACTGAAAAGTTTTTATGTGTTTATGTAGTTTTAAAATTGTTTTTCACAATATTCTTTCATAAATGGAGAGATTCTATTTAGGGTGTTTAATTATGTAATCAATTAGTCACATGTTTGTGTAAGCCTATAAAAGTGTAAAGTTTCAATTGAAATGTATTCTGATGAAGTCCTTAGCACCAGGATGAAAGCGGTTAATGCAAAATAAAGTGGAGTTTCCATCTTCTCAAACTTCTTCCTTTTCTGTTTTTTATTAGTTTTTTTTCGTGTTTTGTGTTTTACTGGTGGCAAATATAAATCGACTCTAGTCACAGGAACTTAGACAGCTTACATTGCTTATGGGAATTTCTCCCTCTCAGGTTGTGGAGTCTCCAGACCAGATATATGGAAAAACAAAGTGGTAGGAGACAGCCTGTATACATACAAAGCGTTGATTTTAATGAAGCTCTCTAACTATACCGACATCTAACCAGACTCAACCACTATAGCTTTTTCTTCTAGACTCTCTTCATCTTCTAGAAAAATCTCATGAAAACTCCATCATAAAGAAATTATTGATACTCCCTAATCATGGAAGTCTAAGATCAGATGAACGATGGACTCCCTAAACATACAAAAGCATGCAGGGCATTCATTTTTAGGCCATTCACTCATCTTTGAATTACCACCAATGACCTTTAAGACAGAGCATTCATTATTTCTGTTCCGTGAGACCACAAAGATGTAATAAAGTACTTCCCTATATCTCTCCTATCAGTATTCTTTTAAATGCTTTTATCCACTCAAGTCACAGAATGCCTTAATATGTAAAATGTTTTGATGTGCATAATCTATTTTTAGTCCAGGCTGCAGTACCATCAGTGTACATCTGATCTTACCTGAACAAATTCTATGTACAGGACCATGGAATCTGAATAGCATATGGGTGCCTTTTTTGGCAAATCTGGTCAAGGCTCCTAATTCGTCTCCCAGATGTACCTTATGTCTGACCTGGCCTGCCTTGACGTAATTGATAACTGCATGTCCTGATTCTAACTAGCTTATCATAACATTCTTACAGAGTGAAAGTTTCAGTATTCCTTCTCTAGTGTAAACACTAGCATTCCTCAAGGTTTGTTCTTTAGACTCCTATTTTTCATTCTGTTTTTAATTACACTAACCTGTGACCTCCCTTATCTCATCTAGCCAGTAAAGACCCCCTTCTTACTTGCACACCAGCTATACAAATACATATGTTTAATAAGTTCATGGCAGGTTTATAAGATCTTCAACATCAGATGTTTAAAAAACATCAAAACCAGTGATGTTTTTCTCTCCTGTTAAATTAATCCTCCTGTTATCTTCCCAAAAGGGTATCCATTAACACAGTCCAAAAAATTCAAATACTTGACCTCTAACTAGATTTTACCCTTTTGGTCTCCATTCATCTTGATGTCCTTCAATGAAAACTTATTTCAGAATTAAAGGTAGTCTTATTCGTTTATGGTATATTTTCCCAGGAGCAGGATTGTGCCATGCAAAAATACTCCTGCCTGTGCATTTCCTTTCTCTTGATTTATCATAAGCTGCAAAACTAGCAGATAAAATATACTCATGTCTATCCTTTTCCTCCTGCAGTGTGTACCACTGCCTTATCCTTTTAAGAACTATGTCTAACATGTAACCACTTACTTTCCATACTCTTTTATTTTCATCCTGCTTGAATACAAATAGCATCCCACCATTGTATATTCTCTGTCATTACTTAGATAATACAAGATGTTAAAATCTTTTTTTGGTCCTCTGAAAATTCTCTTAAAACCCCCTTCTGCAAAAAGTATACAATAAGCAAAGAGTTCAGTGTTTCAGGAACAAGGCAGTTGAATCTATGCTGCCTACCAGTTTATACTTCTCCTGATATCACTTCCTTTACATCAAAATTACATCTGTCTGTTTTGCAGCTCCAAATGTTCCTGATTTCACCAATTCTCACATAATACTGCTTCTGTCTCAGACAGAATTTAGCAGCTTTCTCAAAGTACTTCATCTTCTGTATTATATATTATCAAAATAACCTTCAGATGAATAAATGAGAATTGCATAATGATGTAGTTATGCATCATCTATTTTTCTTTGTAATACTACACACAGTTAAAAGGAATTTATTTAGCATATGTAGCCGTATTTTGTTTGGTCTTTCTTGGAACATAGATAAAAAGGATTTATTTTGCATCAGCTCGTTCAGCTGATTAATAAATGAAATAAAATCGAAATAAATAACTTTTAGTCACATCAAAGAAAACTTAGGAAAAGCACGTGCTATTGTAAAGTTTATGCTCTGTCCCTAAGTAAGGAAGCACAAGTCAGAGGGTGAAGCAAGGGTGGAGTTCACATATGGCTCAGGCTGTTCCTTGAGAGCAGAGTGATCTTTAAAATCATTAAGACATATACTCCAGGAGAGCCAAGCTCATCTGCGTGTGTAGGTTAAATTTTTAATAGAAGAAAATATTTGTCATTGATGCTGTCTTATAGGAAAATAAATAAATAAAATAAAGTTGTCAAGTCATCTCACAGTCAGCAACTTTTCAAGTTTCCTTGCTTAGAAGTGTTACAGTTGAACATAAAATGCCCAGGCAGTGCTGACTCAGAAATTTGCTGGAAAAAAAGCAAATAAACATATTTGTTTTTGAAGCAGAGAACATATACAGACTACTGTAAGTTGAAACTGTTAAAAAAAATCAAAGTCGTTTTTAGAGTCAGAGAAATATTTGTGGTTAAGAATGTGTAAGTGAAAAAGAGCAGAGGGAAGGCAGAGAAGAGACAAACTGATGGTCATGGAGGCAATAGCAGGCAAAAGAATGTGTGTTTCAGGGAGCAGTCTGAAGCAGAAAACAGCTCTGAACATCCATTAAGGACAAAGGAATTTAAGAAGGTGCTTTCTAGCTGAAAGAGGTAACAGCAGTGGAAGGCAAACACAAAGCAGAAAGCCTTGCTTCCTTTTTCCTTGAATATGCCTGACTGCATCCTGTTTGGCCTTGGCATTAATTGACCTTTTAGCATTTGAAGTCATCTGGAATGTTTCTCTGGTAAATCCTGGCTGTTTCTTTTTAGCAGTGCTCTGAATAATGCCTCTGCTGTCATTTCCAGGCACTAACCCACTATCTTCCCTTAGGAAAGTTTAACTGAAGTAGGCTTTTAGGATATCAGAGAGAGAAAACCTTAATGACTTCTCAACAGGGCTATATTAGACATAGATATTTCTGAAAACTGCAAAGAGCAGATGTAGTGCTGTAAAACAGAATGGAATAAGGGGAACAGCTGAGGAATTACAAGCCTCAGGCTGGCCAGGGTGACCTCTGTATCGAGTAAGCTGACAGAACCAGTGATCAAAGAGGGCCCTGAGGTCTATGCAGAAAGCAGCAGTGGACAATTTGCTAAATAACATGGGAATGTGGTAGAAGCACCCTACTAATTGAAACTGATAGACTACTTTGTCAGGTAAGAAGGAGGGCATACAAAGGCAAAGCTTTTATCTCAGCAATATGTAGAAAATAAGTGAAGAAGCCAGATAATATGGTCATGGCTGGAGTCTTAAGCATGTGACACTATCTGGGGCAAAGTAGTTGACAACAGTCACAGGAAGAATCACAATACAGCAAAGAAAATGAGGCAGATGGGGGCACAATATATATAGCTCATCCTTACTTTCCATAGTAATTTAGGGTGGGTTGTACAAGGGTAAGTCACAGACGGCATGATACTACAGAGGGATGGATGTACATACTGATAAATGAACTATGGAGTGGAGCAAAGAAATAGAGGTTATGACTTGACAGGTGACATTCTTGCCAAAAATGGAAATCTGTATATCTGAATGGGAAATAAAACAACAGAGGGATTAGTGAATGGGAGAGGATGCTTTGAGAACTGTTAAGAATTAGTAATACTGTGCTAAACTTTTAATAACTACATCAGAAAAATTAAGTCTCTGTAGACCTTTAGGAGATATGAGTACATAGGTACTTTTCACACTTATTTCATGAATGTCTATCAAAGTTTAGGACTGGTCCATATGCCACTGCAGGGTTTGCAACATTTCTCATACTGTGCTGGAAAACAGTGAAAAACTACCGAGATCTGACAACCAGCAAAATCAGATAAACAGAAGTATTTTTTTAGGATATTAGAGTGAAAACATAATGACTTCTCAACAGTGCTGTAACACATCACACTCAATTAAATGTAAAGGCCAAAAAATATGTTTTCAAGAATACCCAGGAAAAAAGGAAGCCATGCCTTCTAATCTCATAAACTGAGAGATAAGACAAATACTCAAATGAAAGGTGGTGTACTAGGGTCAACTCTTTGCTCTACACTTAGTGTAACTTTCCCAGGATGATGTCAAAGACTCAAACCTGCTCTGTACACCTCTCATATCTAAAGCAGCCTCAACACTTGTTGGGGAGAGAACACATTGATGGGGTCCTTCCCATGAAAAGCACTGACAATCCACAATGATGAAGCCTAACTCACCTGTATTATTAAGGCCACCTGACTCCAATAGTTCAACAGCACTCTTCTCAAATTCTAGTGGTCCTTGTTCAAACCCTTTACTAAGTCATCTTGTTACAATTCTGAAATACATCTTCAACCATGACCCCAAGCATCATTCTCTATGGTTGATTGGTTTGCTATTGCCAAATATGCTGCCTTATGCCAGAATGGATGTTAATCATAGTACTGACTTCAGTGTCATACTCAGGAGATAACAAATAGACCAGGAAGTCAGCCTTAGAAGAAACAGTGGTGGAGATATGACAGTAGACTGAGTACAACTGTTTCATAATGGAGGTGAGAAAAGAGTATTTAGAGAGTCATGTGAAACTATATCATGGAAAGGGAGACCACAGAGAGAGGGTGAGAGAATTAGAGGGTTGGGTAGGTTCACTAAGTGAAAGGCCAGCGGCAAATGAAACAGAAAAGTGATGTAGCTTTATTCCATTAGTTCAATTTTGTTCATTCTTTCATTGTACATTTTTCAGATAATGGACAGGGTTAGGAATCTATACTGGGTACATGCCTAGAAAAAAAAAACAATGAGAGCATGCATATGGTGTGTGACACCCCTTCACCGGCCCAGTAATCAAGGAGCCTCAATCCTCACCAGTAGCGCCAGTGAGGGATGTGCACATTGGGAGGATGACAAGTACACACACAGTAAAGTACAATTTCCCTTAAAAGCACACAGAGATCACAGTCTGGGGTTGGTTTCTCCCTCTCTCTCCAGATCCCCAATAAGACTCCCCTCTGGCACAGCTATAGGGCTAGGATCTCAGCCAAGTGGTCAAGCCAAAACCTCCAGCACCCTCTCTGTCCAACCAGTGCTTTATGTCCCTGCCCAATTAGCTCAAACACACACACACACACACACACTTTGAGATTTGATTTATAGACAAACACATAAACACTCCTGGGGAAGGCTGGCACAGGATCACTAGCTATGCCCCCTTCTGCCCAGACTATAAGGTAGCACTAGCTGCTACCAACCACTCTTTATCAGCTACTATAAGGACCTTCCCAAAGAGTGACCAATTCTACTGTAATGTTACTATTATCCAAATGGTGTGACCAAAACTTTTAAGGCTATTTAGGAGTGGCCTGTACAGTGTCAACAAATACACATGCAAGTACTCTAAGAGCTTAAATATCTCCAAACAAACCAGCCATAATTAAAAGGTTTAAATATATTTAATAAGAAATAATAAAAGCATAAGACAATACTCAATAACAACACAGTGACAACAGAGTTCAGAATCACAGGAAATACTTTAAAACAACATTGCAGGACAGTCTCAAATAAATACAGAAAACATCTAAACTAATCTTTACTGTATTCCTATCTATATCTAAGAGATACTATGCCCTAAATGACTTGCATATAGAGCAAGACAAGTGCTGATGAGAGGATGTTGTCAGATCCAAAAACAACACACTCTGGCTAGTCTTATAAATGCCCTTGGGCAGATAGCATAGTACTTACCTATGAACCTATAAATACAAAATGCACAGACTCACTCTCTGAGATAGCCCTTAAATTACCATCAAACATTACTGCTGGGTTATCTCAGATTACATCATTCTTTGTCACCTCAAAAATGTAGCACCTCTGTATCAAAATACTTCTCTCTCAGAAGTGGAAGTCCTAAAACAGTTAAACACTTTTACCTTTGAAACTTGTAATTATTTCTGTTTCTAGACAATAGAAACATTTCTAGCTGCAGGCACTATGTCTCCTAGCTGAAATAAACACAACCATAAAACTCTTCACTTATTTTCTCAGAGTTTGCAAGTTAACTCTGTATGCTCCAACTTCTACTATGAAAACACACATTTGCACAGGCATATGGTTTATACACATTTCTGCTCTGTTCCAGTAGGATACACTGTGGTTACATTCTTGAAGCTCAGTACATAACATACAGTTTAACACACACATCTGCAACAGCAGTTTAATACACGCATAACATATAGTTCTTGCATTTGTAAGACAAGCCGATAGATCGTATTAATATTCACAAATGACATATGATTATTTACAAAATTCTAGCTAGCTGGGCTGGCAGCCTCACATGGTGGGTCCACAATGAAAAGTCAGAAGTTATAGCTTTGTACTTCCTATTGTGCAGAAAATGTCTGTTGCTGGAAAATTAGGATTACCTTTATAATTTTCCCTGATTTTAGTTGTTTTTATACTATTTTTAGGTTAAAGAGAAAGCTTAGTCAAAGAGGTTTAGAGGTATGCCCTGATTCTCAAACTCATTTGCTCTGTCTCTTTTTGTCTCTCTCTCTTTCTCCTTCTCTGGCTCGCTGAATATATCTCTCTCACAAACACAAATGCACATACACATTTATTTTTTTCTAAGTTCTTTTTTTTGTATTTTATGCTTGCTAAACAGTAGTGCTTTGCTTAGCAAATGTAAATAACTACTTGCTGTTTTTTTTTTCCATATATGCTTTACAGCCCTTTGTTATACTGTTATAAAATGGCAGACTTGTTTTTCGTCAGGTGATATCTGTATATCAATGTATAATTCACTTCTTCTTCTTCTTCTTCTTCTTTCGGCTTTTCCCGGTCTTCGCCACAGTGCATCATCTGTCCGCTCATGATTGGCAGTGGAATTTTACTGTGTCGAGTTGCCAGCCTGGCGCCCAACCTTCCACAGGAGGCACACACATGAACACACTCACACCTAGGGCCAATTTAGAGTGTCCAATCCACCTACTGCATGTCTGGATGTGGGAGGAAACCAGAGCACCCGGAGGAAACCCACGCGACCAAAGGGAGGACATGCAGACTCTGCACAGAAGGCACCCCAGCCGAGAATCGAACTGGAGAATCTCTTGCTGTGAGGCGGCAACGCTAACCGCTGCACCACCGTGGCCACCCCATCAATGTATAATTCACTGTTCATCTAATATAAAACTGTGGAAATGGAGAAGGGAAGGTTGCAAATAGACATAGAAGCATAGGAACAGCACTAGGCAAGTCATCACCGGGGCAATAAGATGCCTAATCATATACACCTTTAAATAAATACACCTAAAAGTTCTTGCCTACTTGACAGTGGTATGGAGAAGGAATTGAAGGGGATGATAGTCAGGGTGGGGACAAATGTGTAGGTTTTGATGTCAGGGTATTAATTCGGTAAGGGAATTAAAAGTCTGACAAGGGAGGAAAGAGTAAACTTGGGTACAAACTGCAGTGCATATAGACACTCCTAACTTGTCGAAAGTGATGGCTGGGATGGAAGTAAGCTAGAGTAAGTAGTTACCAGAGACATGCCAAGATAGGAACTGGGGCAAAATTCTCAGAAATGTTACCTGCTCCTGTAACCAACTCATTGAGGAAGGAAGAAGTTATGGATTATAATTATGGGATGTAGCAGTGAACATGGGAAAATGCCTATGACTGATGAGAGGATAGAGATGTGGCAGAGAGACCAGCTCTATGTCAGTGGCAAGTTCCTTCTTAGTAAAGAGGTGCTTAGAGCTAGGTTACATGATTGTATCTTTAAACTAAAATGGCATAGGGAGAGTGTAATGGATAGAGGAGATGTGGGTAGGTACTCAGGCAGTAGACAGAAGGTCAAAACAAACCCAGAACATAGAAGGAGAAAAAAAAATAACAACGGTGACTTAGAGAACCACAGAGTGAATTACTATGGAATACAAGTAGTTTGTCTAGGAAAATGTGGTGCGGCAAGCAGTGGTGGAGGTGGAAATAGCAGACATTAACAGTTTCACAGAAAGCTGAACCAGTACAAGACTCAGTGAGACGTGAAGATGCCTGATTGTAGGTTGTTCGGAATGACACAGAAGGACCTACTCTAAGTGCAGAGTACTGGAGGATTAATCCTGTTTATCACACCCCAGATACACCAAGGGTGAAGAATGCAAGACTGCAGGAGAGAATAAAAAGTGGTGTAAAAGAAAGACACCTCTACTCACAGCCGATCAGATTTTCTAGAAGCAGACCATGAAGTTTGTAAGATTGGTTACAAAAACATGCTGAAGCATTCACAGTTTTCATAAATCATAGACATGATAATTTATTTTAATTTGTAAATCTACTTTTTGCTGCATTATTCAACTTTTCTAATGTGGGTTTTCTAACTACTTGGTCCTACTTATAAACTCTGTCTCTTTGTTTAGCTAACTTTACCTTCCCTCTCTTGTTATTTATCCTCATTTCAACTATTAATTGACACTATTTCACTCATTCATTTCAATCTCTACAGTTATCCTATTTTATACTTGTTCAGTTATTTTTACCTTGATACACATATTATGTATATGTATATCTATGGAGTCTCGGAATGCAATACCTACTAAATAACATTTGTCAAATGTTACTTGTTATGCATATGTATATTGATGAAGTTATCTCCCCAGCACTCCACTGATAGTGGGACTTTCAAGATGAACATTCCTGGTTAACAGATGTAAATAAATAAATGCAGAGGGAGAAAGAGGAATCAAGATTTGACTGAGGTCTTGAACAGGCCATTAGGGGTTCAGCCAACTGGTGCTTGACTGTACCAGAAAATAATTAATTCTGGATGTGGTCTTAACCAAGCCAAAGGGGGTCACAGAAATTAAGGTGAAGTCACTGTTAATCAAGTTATCATACCACTGTGTGACTTGGAATAGAGGAAAAGGTAATAATATAGAGACAAAAGTGATGTTGTGAGAGATGTTAGTGGAGTGGATTATGCTGCACTGGGGAATAGGATAAAGTGTGAGTCAGTGGACTGCAATAAAATGATATCGCCAGATTCAATAAAGCCTACATGGTCCGTTGGCACAGAAATACACTGTTTTAGATTTAGTAATTGACTCTATATGGTGCATAGACCCACACAAACAAGGTAAACACTGTGGCATGCTAATTACAGCATAAGCAGCTGATTTGTATGCTAATCAACCAATCCAAGGTGGAGGAGCTATTCAACAAACTATAAAGCAACCATGTAGACTCAGTGATATTTTTCCCTGCGAATTCCAAAACTTATTGGAATACAGCCACGGAAAGGAGTGTACACAGAAACAATGTTAGGAACTGCTGTTGCTTTAATTCATGTGTATGTGCAACAGGCTGAAGTCTATGCTGCTGCTACAGTTAATAGACCACAGCCAAGAAGGAGAAGAGTTTTCAGACTCTGGTTAACTTATTACAATCTGCATGAGGTGGAAATTGCAGCGACCTACAGGACTACAGGGTGGATAGAGGTACACTGCAGCAACTCTGCAACCTCTGATGTCCTCAACTCAAACTCAGGGCAAACTAAGGGGAACTCATACCAAAGGTATGTGTCGCACTTAGAATTTTAGCTACAGGAACCTTTCAGAGACCAACAGGGGACATCCCGGGGGTGTCACAGGCATCAGCATCCAGGATCCTCCATCAACTCCTGAATGATATGCTCCAACATGACAGTGACCACATGCATTTTCCCTATACTCCTGAGGACAGGGCCACAAATATGCAAGACTTCTACCCTGTAGCACATCACCATGAAGAACTGGGTACCATAGATTGCACACATATAGAAATTAAGGCACCACCTGTGGAACAGGGAAGGCTGTACATAAATATAAAGGTCTTCCACTCTAGTAACTGCCAAATGAATCCTCTTGAACACGTGTGCTGGCAAAACAGGCAGTTACCACAACTCACATATCTGGCACACCTCCCAACTGTATCAGATGTTCATTAGGGGGATATTTCACAGGGTCATTCACTGGCAGATGCAGGTTATGCACTGTAACTGTGGTTGATGACGCCCATCAGAAATGCACACACCTGCTGAAAAAGGCCATAATGAGGCACACGTTCAAACCAGAAATATCACAGAGTATGTGTTTGGGCTGCTGAAGTCATGGTTCCTGTGCCTAGATACATCTGGAGGAGCCCTGCAGTACAATCCATGTACATGTACTGAAATATTCACCATATGTGTCATGCTTCACAACATTATCCTGAGAAAACAGCTTCAGCATGATCAACAATGGGAAGAGGCACACATCCCACCACCAAGGGCAAGATCACCACAGCCACTATCAGTGAGGAGTCAGAGTGGGAACCAGCAGCTGCTGAGGGTGTAGACAGACATAGGCTTGCTCAATATACCCTTGCATTGGCTAAGAGGAAACACACAGCACACTCACTCACCACTTAAAGGGCTAAAACCTTCCTGCTATGCACATACATATAGTAACATTGATGCCAGGCAATGCTGTCAACCTTTACCTACCCATGTATTGGCTGTGTACTCCTAGCATCAGACAGCATTAGCCCTGTACCAAAATGGTTGCAACTGCTGGATTTACAAGGTAAGCATTGGACCTGGAGTGTATTGTTTAATTATACGAATGAATGGCATATACTTGCATGTTGTTACTTAGTAATGTAAGCAAGTAAAAGGTGGGTGATTTGTACAAAAATGACTTTAACATGTGACACTAGAAACTTATGTGACTTACATGTGTCCATTATCAAGTAGTAGGCCTCACGAACCAAAGATTCACACAGTCGTACCTGTCATAAGTACTGATGGGTCACCAAATGTCCACAGTTTAGCACCATACTTTTGTCCCACAAAATCATTAGAGAGAGAAGTTAGAAACTAATGAGACACATTTCAGTTTCAGACTTCACAATACTCACAAGATCATTAACAATACTGACACAAAAAATGTTTGATTCTATCAGCTGTCTAACTTTCTAAGACTAATATAAGTCAAAGGTACAATTGCCAAATCAACATCACAAATGCAGGTATACTAAGCACCAAGTCAGCTATGCACCCTGCACATCAGACACAAATGTTATGTATCCCTGAATCCAAAAGATAGAAAACAGGGATATAGCACAGTTATCATCACTTGGACGGGGTGTTGTGTGAGACAGCAGGAAGCCTAGGCTGACACTAAAGGTCGGTGAGTGTCTGTGAGTAAGAAAGAGAAGCAGGCAGACATTTGGCTAAAGTAACAAATGGTCAGTGAGACAAAATGAGCTTTAAGCTTCATGGCTGAACCATGTAATTGTTTTGTGTGTGTGTGTGTGTGTGTGTGTGTGTGTGTGTGTGTGTGTGTGTGTGTGTGTGTGTGTGTGTGTGTGTGTGTGCAGCGTGTGTGTGTGTGTGTGTGTGTGTGTGTGTGTGTGTGTGTGTGTGTGTGTGTGTGTGTGTGTGTGTGTGTCCATGTGTCCATATGAGGCCTCCAGGTGAAATTACCTGAAAGCGCCTGATGTCTGCTGGATGAGCTCCCATCACAAGGATGCCCAGAACCATGTCCCCATGGCCTGCCACATCTGGGTGTGGACCCTCCAACCACTGATGGAACAGTGGAAGTAATGCCACTATGGCAGCATGATTGGGCATGGCCACATAGGCTAACAGCAGATGATGTGGCTGACCTACATCCATAAGGATGCTGACCCCTCACAGCAGACTTTCTATCACAGACACTGCCCATTTCAACATGTCATTTATCCGATCCATTGAATTAGCAATATGGTGGAGGCAGTCAAGCATGTCAGCCTGTGCCACATCTACAACTCTAAGTATTTCTCTGGATGACCTATTGGAATGTGCCTGCCTGTGCCTCCATGACTGCCCTAAACATATGGTGAGTGACATGGGAAGACACACCTGTACAGGTGGAAGATGGACAGTAGGCCTCCTCCAAGCACCCCTAGCAACCCTCCTGAATGGCACCTTACCCATACTTTGGCTACGGCCAGAGTCAACAGGAACTGAAACCACAGTAACCACACTTCTGTGATCGAGTGCCTCACCCTCCACCTGTCCAATATCTGAGGGCTTACTATAATGGGTTGGGATAGGCCTACTGGCTGTGTCCAATGGAATTACAGGGGATGTCTGAATGTCAACCTCAGTGTCAGATTCAGCTTCTGCATCCCTCCGACTGTGTCTCTGTTTGGCCACTATCATCATCAGTGTCTGCCGATACTTTGTCATCAGGTGGTAAGAGTCCTACAGTTCCACTATCAGGATCACCTGTGATAAGCAACAAACACAGGAAATAAATTAATAGCTTCTCTACTATAGTAAATTGTATGCTAACAAATGAACAGTGATGCCACTACTACAGACAGTACAGCAGTACACACAACAGTCCTGACACCCACATCACACATATGGATAAAAGTTATAATATTTCTTTGAACTGCTCAACACCACTAACAAAATATTTGGCTTACCATGTGCAGTTGATGCTATGCTTCCCATGGACAATGGTCCTGGAAGAAGTTAAGGGCAACATTATCACGATTAACAGTAAGAGAGGGGGTAAAACCTTTTTGCCCTTTATATGTCCATTAACTATACTTTCAACAAGAACATGGATGACAAGTCCAACCTAAACTCATGAGTAATCAATCAGAATGTGTTGTTAACTGTAGTAATCTGCAACCCTCCTAATCAATTTATTGTTAAATAGAACTAATATATTGCTGTAAATATTTTACTATACAAGAGTATTTAACAAATGAGATACATAAGTCTACATGGAAGCTCCTCCTGGGACATACTTGCTGTCCCTGAAACAGTAGCACCAATGTCAAAAACATGCTGTTTTGCACTTTCTTGGGAGCTGTCTGGATCCCTGACAGTGAACAGAACTCCTCATTTGCTGTTAGTGGTGGCTGTGTAGCAGGCCGCCCCAGTACCCATCTGACCATGGGCCACTGCAGCTTCTCTCCTCCCTGCAAATGATATCATGTCAGTGGCACTATGGGGCACCTGATCATATGTCCTGCTGAAGTTGCATACTGCAGTCACATCAGCAACTATCTGCTGCCAAATTTGCATTCTGCTTGATATATCTCCACATCCCTTCAAAAGCAGAAAGGCACCATGTCACCTGAAAACTTCTACAATTACCTGATTCTTGGTGTCAGTGAAAGGGGGGGGGGGGGTTGGAGATTGAGATGCCTGAGTGCCATAGTCCTAAGTGACCTAAAATACAACAGAAGGATAATACACATATGTATCACATAACTAAAAAAATTCTGTTTCCATATAAAGCAGAAAAGGTAGCATTTCACTATTACTCACTGCAGAAACATAAAACAGTCATTATACAATGCCTCCTCTAAAACGTGCATGCTGATTGGCCAGCCCAACCAGCGTGCCCGTTGTAAATCCCTCAATATACTAACGGAAAAAGGTCTGGTCGCCCGGACTTTTTCCGTTAGTATAAAACACTGTCTCGCTATGTTAAAAGAGTTTAACATAGCGACACAGGTTTAAAAAAAGCAACGCAGATCTCCGTTGCTTTTTTTAAAGCTGTCTCACTATGTTAAACTCCTTTAACATAGCGACACAGTGTGTAAAAAGTAACGGAGATCTTGCGATCTCCGTTGCTTTTTTTTTAACCTGTCTCGCTATGTTAAATGAGTTTAACATAGCGAACAACAGTTTTAAAATAAGCAACGGAGATCTCTGTTGCTTATTTTAGCTGTCTCGCTATGTTAAACCCATTTAACATAGCGAGACAGTAAAAGCAACGGAGATCTTGCGTCTTCGTGCTTTTGCCCACAGCTCTGATGTACTGCGTAGGCATGCGCAGTACATCAGAACTGCCGCGGAACACCAGATAGCTGCGGAAGGGCAGCAAAGAGGCATTATACAATACCATTATTTAAGAAAAGTAATTATTTCTTTTCTTAAATAATGTCATTATATAGCAATAACCACTTCTGGTGTAATGCTGATTTACCCACGGTTGTCTGTTTGGTCCTCGGCTTCGCCTCGGGACCAAACCACGCCAACCGTGGGTAAATCCAGCATTACCCACACCCAGGCGTGGGTTATTGCTATAATATATATGAAATATGAACAACAGGAATTGTGTGGCTGTAACATATTACATTCACACACAAAGCAAGGCTGGATGCAAAACAAGCAAAGTAACGATAGCAACATATCATTGTTTGTGCTAAAACAGAAATGCAGCTTTGCTCCCCTACCCCCTAAAAGAACAGGCAAATGATACATTTTGCTAAGAAAACATCAGTGAAATGCTAAAAGTGCTATCAAATGAACCAACCCTGAAATATGTCTACAGATTTAACACAGAACAGTCCATTTTAAGTTGTTGCCAATCATGTATACCTGTGGAATGTCCTGACAAAGAAGCCCATACCATCAGTACACTTCTAAGTAACACATACAGATCAAATTAGCATTTGCTAATGAATATATTATATAATATTAAACAGATTTTTCTTAATGACATTTCTACATATGCAGTATAACAGATTTTTCTTAATGGCATTTCTGCATATGCAGTATATAGCTGAAAAATACAATCATACCTTCTCAAGGTCAGTAGTCTTCTGTACAGGTATATGCCAAAGAAATAGCCTATTCTGTGTTCACATAAACAAGTCTACTGACGTTCAGGTTCCCTAGCTGCACGGTTGCCCTTTTATGGTGTAGATTAAGAGCTGTGAACACAATGAAGATGCAAATGAGGTGCAAACTCATTAGAATTGCTGAATCCCAAATACCTGGCTCTGTGTAGCATATGTAAACATAGTTTAGACACTCCCTCAGTGTCTGTTGCTAATGGATTGCAACTGTGAATGATTACTGGTGGGGAGAAGGAAAACACAACAACAATGCAGACTGCCCTACCTCCAGTGGGTGTGTCAGTTTAAACTTACAAAGTGTAGAAGTAATTTTACCAAGGTTGGAAATGTAAGTAGCACACAATTCACATATTCTGTTCATTAACATCCAACCTCCCCTTCATTTGTTGACAACTGTATATTACTGCCATGTAATATCTTCACACATTTTAAGGACAATGATATAGAATGTCTTACAGACTGTATGTCTCAGGTTACTCGTCATATAAGACAAAAATGAGAAACAAACACAGAGAGGTAAGACAGAGTTATATTTTTGTAAGCAATAGTCATAAATGGTTGTGTGATCACTCAGTGCAGCACAACCAAAATTAATTTATGTACAAATAACTGTCAAATGGTTTGTTAGTACTATGGATGATGTTGCAGTTGGTTGTATGCAGAATGATTTCAGTTCCTGCTGCAAAGCTGTTTGTGCGGTGAAGAGGAATAAAGCACCCTTAATGTGTTCTGAAAGTTCATTGGAGTGAGAGTTCAAATCCAGACCTATTTCAAAATATTTCATGTGTACTAACAAACATTTTGTAGTGTTTATTTTACAGATTGCTTTTCTTCATTTCATCTACTTTTCCCTTTTATTTATTTTTTTTATTTTTCTTTTGACAGTGTTTGTGTGGTTCTTGGCTTAGAGCAAACATGAGAAACGGAGAAAATGAATGTCAGATTTGGCTGTCTTATCTCGTTTGTGCGACGGTTAGCAGTGCACAAACTGGGACTACTGGCCCACACAGGAGTCAGATAGAACACCTGCAGACAGGGCATCTGTAAAAGTCAAAACGACACATTGTTGCAATTTTTGCTTTCCATCATGAAACGCCAATAAGCAAAGTTACAGGGTGGTTAACAATGTTTCCCAACACCTGCAACCATCGAACACCTGCAGACAGAGCACAGACAGTCAATAACTGAAAATTGATACATTCAGTTGATTCTGTTGTGTACCGTGCAAACATGCTAAGTGCCATTGCATGACGCTTAACAAAGAGAACTTAAGAAGGAGTAGGAAATTATATGGAACAGTCATGTAATTAGTCCTGTGGCAGCAGGTGTAAATGTAGGGCTGGCATACAGATGGTCCTGGGTTCTAGTACAAGGTGTGCAACCTATTTTACTGTTGTGACAGTGCAGTTTGTAGCAATGAACTGAAAAATATACAAGTGTTATTTCAACTGTTTTGTGCAACAGGTGTAAGTGTAGAGCTGTAATACATATGGTCCTGGGTTCTAAAACAGAATACTCCACTAATTTTTGCTGTTCGTCCATTTCCTATTATATTCATTCCCACTTATAACACTTTAGATAGAGGAACTGATACGAATTATATGTATGAGGGATAAGACATCCTTACTGTGTTTTCAGATGCATGACTGAGGGCATATTGTCTACTATATTTCTGTAAGTATAATTCTGCTATCTGAACTTGGATGGCCATCACAATTAAATTAGACACATACACAACCAGATCTATATACAAGAACCTTGCCAGGTGACACACATACATATGTAAGACCTCAAATTGTTACCTTTATTTATGAATGATTCCTGACTATGTGTGAGCAGCACTTCTCCTGTGGCAAAGATGGAAAATCACCACTGTGAAAGAAAATGTTTTGACCCTTATTCCTAGGTTTGAATTCCATACTTTAAAAGCAATTTTACTGGTATATAAAGTCAAAACAAATGTGTCAAGTCATGGCATTCATGCCCCCAGGGTATGTCTGCAAACACAGTTACCTTTCAATTTTCAATATATATTTCCAAGCTACAACAGCAAACACCCCTCAAACTAAGGCCAAGTGTCAGATTAACCTTCCAGTTTAAAAAATGTATTTCCAACCTGCTTGGCACTGCTGCTCTCTGCTTACCATTGCAGAAACGTGGTTGGCATCATTTCTCAGGTTTGTGCACTACCAGTAAATACAATAACAGGATTTGGCAGAAAATCATTAGTTGCCGTTGCTCTTGTTCAGGTGTTAGGCATGTCTGGAATTAGAGGTGAAGGTGTCAGCTTTAGGGCACAGAGGTGAGGTGTTCAGAAGTCCAGGATGTTTCTTGGACTCTTGGTAAAGCACCACAGTCAAAGGCTTCTGCAGGGGGTACTATTCTGGCTCCCAGTACAAGTCTGAGGCTTGAAGTAGTTTGGCTCAGGCTGTATCCAGTGCTACTGGGATTGCACACACTGGAGAAGAGGGTAGGCATCATTTTAATGACCTACAGATGCGCAAGAAGGATACCCTCAACCAGTGGTTGACTGAATTTCAAACTGCGGACATCCCACAGCTGTGTAAGTATGATAATAAGAGAGTATTTGTAATACACAGAAAGCTAAATATAGGCAAGACTGGTATGCATAATGCTCTTTTGTTCTTTTCTGTTCTTTTCACAGCTAATGCCAAAATAGGGTTTAATTGCCAGGCACTTGCTGATCTAATGGACAGACTGAGGGGAAGCAAGTGGTATATATGCAGCACAACAGAAGTATTATTGCAGCTTTAAAAGTTAAATATATATCTTTTGAGTTTTTATACAGTTGTAGAAGACAGAGCATGCATAGCATAACTGTAAAAACAAGTATGCATGCATTAGTCTGTAGCACCAACCAACTTTAGGAGTCAAGTATAAGACTGAAGTCAGAGGTCATGGGTTCAAATACCATGAGTAACAACTATACAATACTACATTTTTTTAATAATATCGCATAAAATTAAACTCTATACAAGTGGCATAAATGCCCTGTTGTTAACTGTAATCTGCATAATTGGACCAAGCATACGTGCAATATATGCACATGTCAAGGATTACATTCAGCAGTCTGTTATAGTGTGTAGTTGTTAGGACATATACTTAAATGTAATACTTCAAATAAAATAGTTGTATAATTGTGTTAATGCATTGTATGTCACATATGATGGTACTAATTTTATCTCTTTTTTTCTCTCACCCCAACCCTTATCTTTCATTTTTTTTCTGAGTCATCAAAATGTCTCCACATCATCCATGTGTAACAAGTCACCAAATGCTTCACAGCAAAGTGAGACAGGCCAGCCCCAGTAGATCAGCCTGCCCCAACTCCACCAGCTCCAGCACCAATGCCAAGCACATGTGGGAGCCACCTGGCATCACTGCCTCTACTGCCCCTGCATTACCTGTATCCGCAAGTAGTACTGTCCTGACAGCTGTGCTGTAATACCCTCTGGGAGCAGTTGCAGAGGTGGGGATTTCATCACCCACCAGGAAATGCCAGGGTTGGTGCATACTGTTGTGCACTACACCACTGGTATGCCTACGCCAGATGGAGAGGTCTGTCCCTCATGGTACATAGGAAGAGAAGACATCAACCACTCCAACTGCCAGTGGAGTAAGGGGACAGTAATGACATTCCAGTGGGTAACTAGATTCTCACTGTCTCCATGTT
This sequence comes from Protopterus annectens, assembly GCF_019279795.1. Lineage (NCBI taxonomy): Eukaryota > Metazoa > Chordata > Ceratodontiformes > Protopteridae > Protopterus > Protopterus annectens. Next base: position 1,049,671,937 of record NC_056743.1, read on the forward strand.
TGATGGGCATAAGCCTGGGTTGTCCCCTCCCTCATCCCAATCAAGGTGTCTCCCAAATGTTTGTGTCCCTCACTGTCCCTGTGTCTTGTCTTCTTTGTTTGTAATTGCTTCCTCACCTACCCAACTTACCTGACCCAGAAATACTAACGTCCCTTACCCAGCATTCCTGTCTTACTGAATTAAAAAAAATGGGCATTTGTCCCACAAAAAAATAAATATATATCTTCCCATACATAGTTCTTTATTTCGCATGCATCTTCTTGATACACTTGATTCAGTCCAGTTGGCTATACAACATGATTACATGGTCGTCACCCCTCTTTCTGGAGGTAACAGTCCAAATTCAGCTAAAATTCTGCACATATTTTCATTTTACACTTTTTTTAAAGAAATGGATAACTGTGGTTCTTTCCTACCTCCCTCCTGCATATTCCTGTATTGCTATCCCTTTGCTCTTCCCCCTACTTGCTCTTCATTTCACCACTTTCCTATCTACCCCATTTTAACACCTATAATCTGGTAAAAAAAAAATAGAATCACACAAAACAAACATAAGTACCAGAAAAAGCAATGGATCTCTTTACTTTTTGGCTTGTATGCTTGCACAGAGTTTGGTATCGCACACCAATTCCAAGTGATGGCGAATAGCTCTTCAGTGCTGCTGTTAACTCTGTACAATGCTGCTTAACCCCACTGCACTACATCAACATTGAGTAACACATGCTAAATGTGCTATAAAGAATAATGTCATTGCATTATTACTGTTTATTTAAAACTATTATATACACCTGGATCCAAACCCAGTATCATCTGGGCTCAAAAAGAAATGTATCAATGCCTTTATACTTGCTTCCACAGAGTCAGCTAAGCAGCAGGTGTGTTTCATACACTCAGTACAAACTCTCAGAATTTTAGTAATGAGGCTCATGTTTGAGCACTGTTTATATATGCACAAACAGGGAAAGTAATAGAAATTTGTATCTCAGATGCGCAAACACTTTGCCAGTTGTCACACAAACCCACTGCTCCTCGCTGAGCTATGCAAAGTCACTTTTAGCATGTATTAGTGCTGTTTAGTGCCCATTTACTCTTCATGCCATGAAACTACATGTGGAAACAGAAAAACTGAATGCCCTATCTAACAATATGTCACACACTTACAATGCAGCCATGTGTTGCCTACCCCCATGCACTGCAACCCTGGTCTCTCAGTACTTGTTCACAAATATATCAACTACAATACATAAATTAATAACAAATGCTGTGTGATGTACAATGCACACCAGTCTGGTAACATGCAGAATTAGAAATATCTTCACAGTTGAACATGCCTACGCATCCATCAACTGGCCCTAGGAACTATTGACCCATAAACCTAACTTGCCTTATCTGCAAGGCTATAGAAAGAATTATCATGGACCTTATCCACAAGGGTATAGGTGACCTTCAAACTTTTGACCTGACCCACTTTGATTTTATCAAGGGTAGATCTTGCTTAGTAAACCTAGTGGACTTCCTGGATGATGTCACCAAAGTCCTGGATGAGAGAAAAACAGTACATACTGCCTATCTTGATTTAGCCAAGGCCTTTGACACAATCCCCCATTCAGTTATCATAGAGAAACTGTTCCGTCTGGGGATTAACCCATACAGTAATAGTTGGGTAGCCAACTGGCTTACTGACAGGACACACGCTGTCAAAGTTGGGAGTTCACTTCCACCAGTACACCAGTTACCAATGAAGTACCACAAGGATCTGTACTGGACCCTCTACTGTTTGGAAACTATTTCTTTGAAGTCCAGGTGAAGGTAGATGGCCTGTGGCTTACCAAGTTTGCAGATGACTGTAAACTGGGCACAATCATTAACAGTCTTCCAATGATGTAAACATATTACAGAAGTGCTGACACAGACAAATGATTGGTACGAAACTCACAAACTAAAACAATGCAAAAAAATGCTCATTGCCCCCTTTGCCAAAGAAGTAGCCCCCACTAATTATTATATAGCTAGCACCCCTCTAAGCTCATACTCAGTGGTGGGAGACTTGGGAACACAGATTGATAGAAATCTCAATGTTGATAATCATGTGTCCATAGTAGTAAGAAAAGCGATCTATATTATGCACCTCCTAAATAAGTGCATCACATCCAAGACCAGGGAGGTCATAGCTCTCCTGTACTGTACCCTTATCAGACCAATAATTGAGTACAATGCTCCCTTCTGTATGTAACTCACCAGATACCTGCAGCAACTGGAGAAACCACAGTGGTTTATGACCAAGAAAATCCAGGGCCTCCAAAACATGGCATACATGGAAAGTCTGAAAGCCCTGTCACTGTACTCAGTATCATATAGGCTGCTGAGAGGCAACTGTGCCTGGCCTACAGAGCAGTCTCAAACCTTGCTCTAATTGAAATGCTGGACACCTGCAAATCAAATGGGACAAGAATAACTTGCTCCAGATATCTCAACCTCACTTGTGACATAAACAGAACATACTGGAGAGACAGATATATCTCCCTGCAATTGCCACTCCCCTAGAACAGGCTCCCACTCTGTGTGAAGCAGGGCTCCTCCATAATCATATTCAAGCACAACCTTCACAACTAAATGGTGACCGTAAATTCCCTCATGGACAGAGGCAGTCGGTGCTGATCACAAAATTGCTCTGCTAACAACAACCATCTAACTATGGTCAATAAAGGTACAGGTTTTTACACAGCTAGGCTTGTAAAGGCCCTAGGGATTAGCCTAGTAATGTCCTATGAACCTATGCAGGCTTCCCACCATCTTCTCTCCAACATCCACTGCTGATGTCATCCACTATAAGTTGTCCTGCAGCCTTATAAAAGTCAGACTTGTGCCATGGCACTTGTAGAACTGAGCTGTGTAGTCTATGTACTTAGGTAGGGGGCTCTGTTGTCACTGCAGTCAACTGTGTGTGTGTGTGTGTGTGTGTGTGTGTGTGTGTGTGTGTGTGTGTGTGTGTGTGTGTGTGTGTGTGTGTGTGTGTGTCTATCTAGCCAGAAGAGCATAAGTGTGTATCATACAGTTACCACTAGAGTCCCGTGGATTGACAGTATTTTGACACTTGCACATGCTTACACAGCCATTTCATGCAGGCCTTCCAATATCCACTGCTGATGTCATCCACTATAAGTTGTCCTGCAGCCTTAGAAAAGTCAGACTTGTGCCACTGAGCTTGCATAATGTACTGAGCTCTGTAATCTGTGTACTTAGATAGGTAGGGGGGTTTATTCTCATGGCAGTCAACTGGGGGGTGTTTGGGCAGTTGCTTAACATTAGAAAGAGCCTTTTACACCAGCATGTGGGACATTGCTATTACCATATTCTCCTCACCAAACTCTGCTGATGAAATCAGCTATAAAGTGTTGTCTGAGACACTCCAAGTCAGACTTGAGCTGTGGAGCTTGCCTTAAATACATAGTTCTGTAGTCTGTGTACTTAGGTAGGGCTTCTGTTCTCACTGCAGTCAACAGTGTGTGTGTGTGTGTGTGTGTGTGTGTGTGTGTGTGTGTGTGTGTGTGTGTGTGTGTGTGTGTGTGTGTGTGTGTGTGTTTCTGCAGTTGCTTGACATTAGAGAGAGCCTTTTACACCAACATGTGGGACACTGCTATGACCATATTCTTCTCGCCTGACACTGCTGATGTCATCACTTATATCTGATTTGTGGATATGCACCATTTCCACCAGGGCAGGGACAGAGACTGGTCTGGAGGCCAAGTAGATGTCACCTCAGCCGATACACTGCAGATTACAGTGACATGGCTTTCAGTCTATCCACATACATCATGGCATGATTTGTAGGCTCTGTGTTTTCTTGGTGGGAAGCTCCTGTGGTCTCTCCATCTGCTGCATGTGTCTGGTGAGGTACAAGCAAAAGGGAGCATTATACTCTATTAGTGTTCTGATGAGGTTTGAGTACAGTGCTGTTACATAATCCTCAGATCTGAATACGCATGACTTATGAAGTGCACAACATAGGCTTTCACTACCACTGTGGACACTTGGTGGTCAAAGTTCAGATTGCTTTCTATGTGTGTTCCCAGCGCTTGCATCACAGGATTTCAGCATAGTAGGAGTGTTGTCAGTGCTGTAATAAGCAGGGAATTCCACTTTGCAAATGGACAAAATAAATACACATTTTTGCATTTATTTGTAGACCATTTGGCTTTGTCACCAATCATTTGTCTGTGTTATCACCTCCTGTAGTATATCATCATTGGTGGACTGAATGATTGCACCCAGTATGCAAGAATCAGCAAATGCTGTAAGCCAAAAGCTGTATACTTTAGCCTGAAGTATTGAGAAATATATTCCAAACAGTAAAGGGCCAAGCAGAGATCCCTGGGGTACACCAATGGTGACAGCTCTACTGGTATAGGTTGATTCACCAACTTTCACAGTATATGCTCTGTTGGTGAACCAATGGGTTACCTATCTAGTGACATAAGGGTTAATCCCCAATTAGAAGTGTTTCTCAATGATAACAGAAAAATGAAAAGGAGAGGCAACTAGACAGAAATGGACCTTAAGAATTTTATTGTTTTGCACTTTTACTGGGAATCAACCAAAGAACTCTTCACAACAAAAGTCTTTTCAGACCACCATTACATTTATAGTAAAAACCATGTCACCTGACTAGATAAGTTCCAATTACATTGGCAGGCAATGCTTATCCTAAACCAACGGGGAATAATATAGATCAATTGAATGAAGTGGGAGGAGAGAGCTTGATTGAAGGGGGCCCCAATTAAGGGGGTGAACATCACAGTGTGAACAGTGGCAGTGCCTCTGAAGAGGTCAGAGAGACTCATGAACCAGAGACAATGGGAGTAGGAACCCTCACACACCAACAATGTGCCTCATTGGGATTTTTACCCCACCAGGGGGAGGACATACAGAGGGAGAGGAATTGGGAGAGGGAGAGGGAAGAGATGGTAATGGATTGTGATGATGACATTTGTAAAATCGTAGTTAACGAACATGGGGACTTCAAAATTTACAACCTAAGTAGCTGTGATATTACTTTGGAATGGGCTAATTTATTCCAAAAGAGTCTCACTTTTGTTCCATTACGAGTAGCAAAATTGATATAAGTGCTGATTGATCTTAAAATATATGTCAAAAAACTCAATTTTTGCTTTTATTTTGAGGGTAGAAAGAATATGGGTGTGACTTTAGGATGTAAGAAATCCAGTGTATTTAACACACCATTTCACCCATTTTGTATTTATTTGAATCAGTTTGTGGTAATGACATCAGACAACTGCTTAAGAGGAAGACAAATTATGTATCTAATCTAAGTGACAATGAAACAAAGTTATTGTATAACATTTCTAACAACAAGTCCATTAGGGTTATGAAACACAATAAGGGTGGGGAACCTGTTGTTATGGATTACCGTGTTTATGCTAGTAAGATGTTGCTTCTGTATAGTGACAACTATGAGGAGGTTTCAATGAATGAGTTGAACATTGCATATAGACATTTTGATGTCATTTTGAATGACTTACTTTTAAATAGTCAGATAACTATCAGTGAACTTCAGTTTTTAAGTGTTAATTTTCCCCGCATACCTACGATGTTTGGCATTCCCAAGATCCATAAAAACATCACCAACGCCCCCTCCTTCGACCCATTGTGGATGCCAAGGCCTCAAAAACATTTCCCTTAGCAACATTTTTGGACTTTCACTTGAAAGTATTACTTGTCAAGTTCATGCATATATTGAAAGACTCCTGGGATGTTTTAACAAAAATATCTAAGGAATTATATTCTGACCAATTGATTTTTGTTACCATTGATGTTATAGATTTGTTTACAGTTATTCCTCATCAAGATGGTTTGGAAATATTTTATGATTTTCTTTGTCAGTATTCTGGGTTTGAGCACTCTAGAATTTTGATGTTAAGAACTTTAATGGAAACTATCTTGGAAAACAATTTTATAACCTTTGTCAACCAGGTATTTAGACAGAAAATGGGTGTTGAGATGGTGGCCACCTGTGCCCCCATCTCAGCACCCATTTTCTGTCTAAATACCTGATTGTCAAATGGTGTTGAGATGGGTGCACAGGTGGCCCCCATCTCAACACCTGTTTTCTGTCTGAATACCTGATTGTTAAAGGGTGTTGAGATTGGTGTTGAGATGGGGTGTTGAGATGGGTGTTGAGATGGGGGCCACCTGTGCCCCCATCTTTGCAAATATTGTGCTGGCATAATGGCAGATAAATACTGTCTTTCCATCAGAATATTTTCAATTCTGTCATTACTATGGAAGATACCTGGATGATATAATTATTTTTTGGGATGGAACTAGGGACCATTTGAATGAGTTTTCTGAATTTCTAAACTCCAGTACAAGTTTTCTTAGTTTCACTATGAACATCAGTGATGAGGTTGTGCACTATTTGGACATTTCAGTATATAAGGATAGAGTGAACCAACAATTTATGTCTACTTTATATAGGAAGGTGACATACTCAAATTCTATCTTACATTTTTAGAGTTGCCATCAAATACACCAAAAAAGACCCCTTGTGAAGGGCCAGTGTGTCCATTTAGCATGCATAAATAGTGATTTTAGTGTTTTTCTGAAGAAGTGCAACTTTTTGAGGGGCATGTTTATCAGGAGATGTTATCCCGTAACCTTTCTTGATCCAATTTTTGAGGAGGCAACTTGGAAAAGACAGGAAGGACATTTTTTCCCTTGCTAGGGTTAGTGGACCAGGATGTTCACCAGAGGTGGAATAAAATAATTCTTGAGAAAAACACCCCTAATCAGTTTAACAATGCACTTGTTTTATCCTAAAATTTACATTACGAGGATATCAAGGACATTATTGTTAAGAACTGGGGTATACTCGAGGTTGATAAAGATCATTCAATGAAGTTAGGTAGTAAACCAGTGGCGGTTTATAGAAAGGGTTTCTGCTTCAAAAATGTTATTGAGAGGAGTCTGAATACGACCTCAAGAGGGAGAATAAAAAAGTATTGTCACTGTCCAAATGTGACAGTACATTTTAGAGGGCAAAAGGTTTTGGGAATGTTATTTTAAGACACAAATTTGATTGTTATAGTAAGGCCCTAGTCTATGTGGCTATGTGCCAAAGCTGTGATTGTTTTTATATTGGGAAGACCATTAATAGTGTTAGAAAGCATATTTATCAACATGTTTATGACATTCAAAAGTGCAATAGGAACAATGCTTTGGCGAAACATCTTTGTGACTTTACTAATCACCGTTTCAAATGTATAGCCATTGACCATGTGGAAGGGGGGCCAAGGGGTGGACCAACTGAACTATTCTTAGAGTATAAAGAGTTAATGTGGCAATTGAGCTATAATGCCACACATCCCCCTGGCCTCAATGAAGTTACTTCAATCACTACTGTTTTAAAATTAAAGGCTGATTTTTTTTCTTCTAGATTTAAGGTGGGTTCAAAGGTTCCTTGGTTTAGGCACATGTAGGGGTTGTGGTATATGGAGAATTGTGAAACCCATTTCACATTTTCAATATATTCAAGTGTGTACTACGTGTCATAACATGTACACATATTCAATTGTGTTTTATATAAATAAAGATGGGGGACAGTATTCATATTGATTTTTACGTGTAATTTTTTGGGTTACTGATGCCCTTTTAAAAAAAACATGTATTATATGATCTTGTGTTTGGCTTATGTTTGAACTCTGTTAATTGGATGTGAATTTCTTTATTTTGTGTTTTTTTTAATGTAATTGAAATGTATCTAGTCAGGCGACATTTTTTTTACTATAAATGTAATGGTGGTCTGAAAAGACTTTTGTTCTGAAGAAGTCTTTTTTTGATTACCGATGAAAGCGCTAAACAATAAAAGTTTTAAGGTCCGTTTCGGACTAGTTGCCTCTCCTCTTTGTTTTTCTGTTATCAGTTTGTGTCTTATGGAAGCTTTTGAAGTTTCTCGATGATAACTGCATGGGGTATTGTGTCCAAACCATAGGCCAGATCAAGATAGGCAGTATGTAGTGTCTTACCTTCATCCAGGCCTATTACACAATCAATGGGATGTGACAACATCACAGATCACATATAGCATGACTCAGTACATATATCTTCCTGACACAGTTGAATACACACTTCAACATACCCTCCATACAGACTGTGTTCCTGTAGAAGGGTGTACATCAACATGCACCCATCTGAGTTGGGAAGAGACAGCACCCGATGCATGTATTGACACATCCTGACTCTCATCTGTGAGGTAGACCAACATGTCATCATGGACCTTTTCTAAATTAACACTCATAATATCCTACATGCAACAGATCTGTGTGAGTTGTTAATGCCACATCATGTCTGTTACATTTGTTAGATGTCCTCAAAGAGGTCACTGAGGGCATGCATGATGGCAACACTATCATCCTTTTAAATTTGGCAAGCTCAAGGCATTTGACACACATCTGCAATGAGGTAATCACTCAACCCTGTCAAATGTGGCCATAAACACCTATATCACGAAGTGGATAGACCACTGGATCACATGCAGGGCATCTAAATATGTTGAAATGTGTGAAGTGACCTATATTTCAGGTCCATTAATCTGGTCTGTGAATTAGGGCTGTCTGCTAGGCCCTTTCCTGTCCATTATTTAAGTCACAGACATCATGAATGACATGCACATCCTGTGTCCAAACAGCTGTCTGAAGGACTACAGACTACAGACAAACATTGACTCCAACTGTGATATTAGTTAATACAGACAGTATCAAGATATACCAAAGATTGCTGCCACAGCCATGACAACACCTGCAATGAAACAAAAACACGGGGGGATTTGTGACGTCATGCCAACAAACGCACAACCCAGGGATAATGTAGACATCATACCCTGTAATCAGACCAATAAGTATGTGACTTGTGTCCTGGGGTAGATGGTATGTGGAACATCCACCAGCATGTGGCCACAGTGCTGACTACTTCCTTGCATGTAACACAACTACTGAGTATGTGAAGGACATCCACATCACAGGCCATAATACCTCCATAGTTCACAGCCTTTATCACACCAGTAACTGAGTACAATGCACCCTTCTTCATGTACCTCCCTCCCTCCCCATCTTCCAGTGATGTGTAACTGAAGTGTACCACCTTTGTCACGGTGAGCTGTCATACATCTTATTGGCTTTACCTAGGTATTCTTTTTGCTGTCTGATGGTGCAGAACCCCCATCAAGTTGTTACATCAGATACATGTGTGATACCTACTCCAGTGATACACACACAGTATGTACAAAGCTGTTTAACAACATTGATGGCATGGGTAACATTTGTTATAGTGTGGATTGTGGCATGCCATGCACACCAGTCAACTAGCCTGTATTGATCATAATGTCACATACAGGTATAGCAGTGTCTCTGCTAACACCTCAAACAGATGTTACAGCATCAGGACAGTGTGCATGATTACCCTCATAGATTGCTGACATGTCATAGTAGTTGTATAAGTGTGTTTATACAGAACAATCTCTGATCACTCAGAATCACGTATGTTATGTCAGAGACATGTGATTGCTGGTGGTATTATTCTGATATTGTTCATGATTTTACATGCTTCTTTTACTGTTATCCATGAGCCTTTACCTGTGTCCCACTTGTTGGAGACCTCTGCAGAGATTACACTCATATTCAGGCAATTCATTTTGCACAGCTTCACAATATGCAACCTACCTGATTGTATATAACAATATAACATCACAGTTTTAAGAATGTTTGTGACCATTAAATAAGTGATTGTAAAAAATTCTACAGTCAAGAAAAAAAGAATGCAGGACAAAGCTCATTATTCACCCCTCACCAACGAAGCAACTAAGCAGCTCACCCTACTATTCAGACATGACCAAAGGGCAATTTCAGGTATACTCTCCAGTCCAGCTGATGAACCTGGGTATCCTGAGGCAATGTTACAACTGCCTCATGTACACAGACGACCCTCTCTTCCTACCACAAAACATTAACATATGCGAGAGATGCAATTATATAGCTAAATTGGAGGCTAAGCTCTATCCACCCAAGACTGGAATAAGCAGTCATGAGGCGAAGGTTAACACTTGCACCACACATCCAGCCTCACATAGACATACTAAACCAGCACTGGCAAAAAATACATATAAATACACTAAATCATACTCGGAGGCTCTAAATAAAAACCTGCAAAAGCATCACAGACCTCCAAAGCAGACACCCAAAAAACCTGCACCTCCCGTCACAAACCAGACAACACATAAAACACAAAATCAGTGTGCCGCACAATCACAGCCCTTAAGGCGAAATAACATACCTAACACACTAGTAATAGGCGACTCTATAGTCAGGCACACTGACATCCCACTCACTAGGCTGGACAAGGAGAAGGTTACTGTTAGCTGCCTGTCGGGAGCCAGAATCCGCCACATAACACAAGCACTCAGGTCACTCCAGAACAAGTACAAATATGACTCTGTCATTGTTCATGTTGGTGTGAATGACCTGAGATGTACCTGCCTGGACTACATGAAAAGAGACATGGAAGAGCTCTCTGATCATGTAGCCCAGGCGAGTATGACCCTGACCCTGAGTAGCATCCTGCCTTTACCAAGAATGATACCGCAGTATAAAGAAAAAATGATCCATTTCAGCAATTGGCTAAGTTTCTGGTGTCATTCAAAGGGGATCCAGTGTCTGTCAGCCTGGGACGACATGCTCGACAGGCCTCATTGCTTCGCAAGAGATGGCTTGTACCTGTCACCCCTAGGCTTTCGAATACTGGCCAAGGCTCTTGCTGCCCCCATAGTGCCTTTTTTAGGCAAGGCTCAAAAGTCAAATCCACCTCCGTAAACAGCACAAATAAAAAAATGAGGGTTATGCTACTCAACACCAGGAGTTTAAGTCACAAAATGCATGCACTCGAAGCACTCCTCAGTATGGAGAACGTCAACATCTGTGCAGTAACTGAAACCTGGTTCAAGGCTCAACAGAGCACCCCAGCACTACCGGGCTACAACTCATACCACACATTTCAGCCACAGAACATGGACTGAAACACAAAAGGAGGGGGCGTATCCATATTCATCAAGGATACCTACACCTCCAGGTTAGTGGCGCAGCATGATACCTCCGAGATCATCCATATGCAACTAACATCAGGCAAATCTGCAATGCAAATTGTGGCCTGCTATAAATCACCCTCCATGACCCAGGACCACCACTTCACCTTTCTGGAGACACTGGAAAATATGAAGGTCCTACCGAACACCCTGATATTGGGTGATTTCAATTACCCTACCGTTAACTGGGATAACTACTCAAGTACAAACTCCCAGGTCCAGCGCTTCCTGGAATTTATCAACTCAAATGCCCTGGATCAGCTGGTAAACTTCCCTACCAGAGGTGAAAACATATTGGACCTGGTCATCACCAATATGGGCGACAAGTGTTCCACACCAGAGGTCAACCCATCACTGGTTAGATCAGACCATAAACTAATCACTCTGGATGTTCACACCCCACCACCACCCCCAACTAAGGAAACCACAGTAAAAAACTTTTCTAAAGCAAACTTCACCTTACTTAAGACAGAGGTGGTAAGTTTCACAGCCCCCACGCTAAAGGATAACACTACCCAAGATGCAGAAACATTTACAAATGCACTCTGTGAGTACCTACAAGGATGCATGGATCATGCCATCCCTAGCAAAACCAAGACTCACTCCCCTAAGAGAAGGAAACCAGTGTGGTGGACCCTTGCCATAAACAGGCTATACAATAGAAGGAGGAAAGTAGTTCAGAAAAAAGCAAATCCCAAGAAGGAAAGACATCCCTGATCAGTATCAGTAAAAATCTAAGGTCCCTCATAAAATCCTCCAAGGCTAACTTCGAAAGAAAAATAGCCAAGGATTTGAAAGATAACCACAAAGCCTTCTTTAGCTATGTCAAGAATCTAAGTGGCAATTCACAGATATGCTCTGAGTTAGTGCAAAATAGCACAAAATATACTGAACCCACTGATATTGCCAACATCCTGGCAGATAGATTCAGTGCAAACTTCACCCCCCCTCTCACCCCCAAAAGGGCCCACAACAATACCGAAAAAGTGTAGTGTCCCAGAAATCACAGACGCACAGGTGAAAACAGCCCTTTCAAAAGCCAAAAGCACAGCGTCAATGGGGCCAGATGGAGTCCCAGGCTGCGTCTTGCATGAACTACAGAATGAACTAACCCCCCACCTAGACACACTGTTCAACCTCAGCCTTTCCACAGGCTACGTGCCCATAGAATGGCGCACAGCAATGGTTATTCCGCTCCACAAAGGAGGGGCCACAACTGACCCTGGTAACTATCGCCCCATAAGCCTGACTAGCCTGGTGTGCAAGGCTATGGAGCACATCATCATGGAACTCATTAACAAAGACATTGGGAACCTCCAAACACTTGGCCTGATCCAGTTTGGCTTTGTTAAGGACAGATCATGCCTACTAAACCTGGTTGACTTCTTTGAGACAGTCACCAAGGCCATAGATGAGGGGAAGGTAGTTCACACAGCCTACCTTGACCTCTCCAAGGCTTTTGACACCATTCCCCACTCAGGAATTATAGAAAAACTCACCATCCTGAACATAAACCCCTACGTCATGATATGGGTTGCCAACTGGCTTACAGACAGAACTCACACGGCAAGAATAGCGGGCTCCAGGTCCGACTCTAAACCAGTCACAAGTGGTATCCCACAAGGCTCAGTCCTGAGACCCCTACTGTTCGGCATATACTTCTCAGAAGTACAGGCAAACACAGGAGGACTATGACTAACCAAATTCGCCGATGACTGCAAACTGGGAGCCATAACTGACTCTCTGGCTGACACAGACATTCTCCAAAAGGGCCTTACTGAGATGGACACCTGGTGTCAAAGTCATGGTCTCAAGCTAAATTCCAAAAAATGCATAGTCATCCCATTTGGGAAAAACAAAACACCCATGAATTACCACATAGGTGGCAACCCCCTTAATACAGAAGAGGTAATAAGAGATCTGGGGACCCAGGTAGATAGTAATCTCTCCTTTGACAATCATATTGCCAAAGTAGTTAGGAAATCCTTCTATGTAGCCCATCTAATTACTAAAGGGTTCGCATCTAGAAATAAAGAGGTTATAGTGCCCCTCTACTCATCACTCATCAGACCCATCATAGAGTACAATGCCCCGTTTGGGATGTACCTCACAAGACACTTCCAACAGCTGGAAAGACGACAAAAGTACCTCACCAAGAGGATTACTGGTCTCAAACATATGTCCTATGCAGTCCGACTGGAAAAACTCCAACTGTACTCAGTGGCATACTGCTTTCTCAGAGGTGATCTCTGCCTGACTTACAAAGCCATGTCCAACTCAGAATTGATGGACATGCTCCACCCAAAGAAATCCAAGTCACTGCGAGCCACTCACTCTAGTGAGCTAAGCCTCACCACAACAATAAATAGAACATGCTGGAGGGATAGATTCCTGTCACAGAGACTCCCCATGCTTTGGAACAAAATTTCTAACTACATTAGGCAGAGACCCTCACTAACACTCTTCAAGAGAAACATTGACGAGTGGATGGGTAACAGAAAATACACCCCTGGGATCACTTCATTGGCTCTTCTTGACAGTGACTCAGTTAATTAATCAATAGGGTGGTGAAAGCTGGCACACTCTGGTTAGGCTTATAAATGCCCTCGGGCAGATAGCCTAGTACATACCTATGAACCTATGAACCTATAAAACCACATATAAAAAGCCATGGTTTAAGACTCTTTCCTTAATCGACTTTTACCAAGGAAGAAATATGTCTCCCATTTTTAATTTCTGAATTATTAACCTTTTTGATAACTCAGTCAAACAGATTGTTATGTCCCCTCTCTGGGCCAGTAATCAAGGAGCCTGAATCCTCTCCATTGACACTGGAGAGGAATATTAATTTGGAACAAAAATGGACACACCCAGTATTTCCAGATGCAACTCTCTGCATCAATCACAATTTCCTTTAAGAGCACACAGGGAACACACACAGGCCAGGGTCTGATTTTTTTCTCTATCTCTCTCTTTCCAGATCCCCAATAAGGGTCACCATTGGCACAGCTGTAGAGTTGCGTCCTTCAAGCCAAGCCCTCCACCACTCTCTCTGTGAAACAAATGCTTTGTGTCCCTGCTCCCAGCAGCTGACACACACACACACACACACATACACACTCTTTGATATTTGATTTGTGCACGCACACACACACACACACACACACACACACACACACACACACACACACACACACACACACACACACACACACACACACACACACACACACACACACACACCTGGAAAGGCTGGTGCAGATTTACTAGCTATGCCCCTTCTGCCAAGAGTATAAGGTATTTACTGCCACCAGACACTTCAAAGCTAGCTATTCTAAGGCTCTTACAAGGGCACCCAATTATACAGAGGGAAATTAATATTAATACAAATGATAGTTTGGCCAATGCAGTAAGGCTTTCAGGAGTGGCCACAGAGTCATCAAATAGATACGAGTACTCCCAAAGATGAAATTATTCTCTAAAGGACCAGCCACAATGAAAGTTTAAATATATTTAATAATAAATATAAAATAACATGGAAATATGGAATATCTACTTACATTAAACACCAGAGTTTCAATCACAGGAAATATTAAAATAATAGAGATGAATAGACTCACACAGATACATAAAAACAGTACTTAACTAATCTCACTATATTTTCCTGACTGATCTAAAGAATTAATATTCCTTGGTCACTTACTAGAGCAAGGCAAGATGAAGTAGGCGAGGGATCCTTCCTTGTCTAGGGTTGCCACCTCTCCCTTTTTTCCGGACTATCCGGAAATCAAATAGATTCTCCAGTAGTCTGGAAAACAAAGTACAAACTCTGGTATTCTGTTTCAAAAATGGAAGCAGATGATTGGAGTTTGTTAAATAGGCTGATTTACTATGCTTTTTTACCGAAAAGCATAGTAAATCGGCTGAAAGCAGGTAACAGGAGTGGAAAAAGAGGGCGTTCCCCAACATGTGATGTCACAGCGACATCACAAAATGAGGGGTGTGGTCAGGAGAGAGGGTGGGAATGGGCGGAGTTGTAGTTGATGCAAGGGATGTGACCTTGCTCTGGTTTTAACCACAATGAAAGGTAGCAACCCTATCCTTGTCAGATTCCAAAAAAGAGTGCTCTGAGACTTCAGTCTCACCTAGTATTAAAATGTCATTTTAGTGATGTATTACAGAATGACATCACATACATCTGGTCATCTGACTTCTGTTTCCCACACTACCCCCATCACTAGAAGCTGCCAGGATTTAGCACATATGTGTTACAATACATATCTTGAGCTTTGATAAAGTTTATTGCAGCATCTGGAAGCTGTAAAACAATGTCAGCACTTCTGCTCTTCCTACAGAGACTAACAAACCATACTTCTTACAGACTTTGCATCTCTGGATTAATTCATAACTGTGAGATAACATCTTTATGGCCTAGGCCCAGTAATTTAATTTTAGAACATTTTTTTCAAAGTTAGCTGCAGCTGGACAGTGATTAATCTCTTCTATTCCAGTATCATCTGTTAACATATATATTTAATTCAGACACAATACAGTCAAGATCCACTGTTGATACATTGTTAACAGAAGCAACTTTACAAATACATTTTTAACACAAACATCTGTACAAATCAGTTTGATATACAAATGACATATAATTCTTTACAAAATTCCAGCTAGCTGTGCTGGCATATGTTACATATCCACTGCCCTATTTCTCCTGGCATAGCTCCAATCATCACACAGATGATAAAGTGTAACTAGAAAAGTTGTTTGTTTTATTGGAATTATAGTAGAATGCATTATTATTATTAAATTTCAGAAAAATCTAATAAAATCCTTAAGCAAAAAAAAAAGAAAGAAAAGTAAGAAGAAGGTAGCAGAAAACAGGCTTCCCATTACTAGAATAAAGAAGCATAGTCAGTAACACAGTAACAGTGTATAACCTATCCAGTAACAAAACACACCACCTGTTATGAAGATGCTGATTGACAGGCAATTCATATAGGCTGCCTCACTACTAGACTCACAGTGTATTGGCTGCCTAGTACTACACTAATATAGCATAAACCTACCAGGTATAAGACTGAGAGTGTATAGGCTGCTGGTACTAGACTGACAGAATATAGGCTGCTGGTACTAGAGTGATGGTGCTTAAGTTGTCCTTGTACTACAGATGGCAATATATAAACAGCTTAGTACTACCCTGACAATCCATAAAGCTGCCTGTTCCTACTCAGTCTGTGCATAGGTTGCTGGTATTAGCCTGCCAGCATATAGGCTGCTGGTACTAGACTGACAGCATGTAGGCTGCTGGTACTAGAGTTATGGTGCTTAGGTTGTCCTAGTAATAGAAATGACAATATATAAACAGCTTAGTACTACCCTGACAATCCATAAACTGTCTGTTCCTGCACAGTCTGTGCATAGGCTGATGGTACTAGATTTGACAGTACATAGGCTGCTGGTACTAGAATGATGGTGCATAAGGTAATGGTCCCAGAGTGTTGGTGTTTAGGGTGCCCTAATACTAAAAATGGTAATGTATAAATTGCTTAGTAGTACCCTGACAATCCATAAGCTGCCTGTTCCTATGCAGTCTGTGCATAGGCTGCTGGTACTAGAGTACTAGACTGAAAGCACATAGACTGCTGGTATTAGAATGATGGTGCATAAGTTACTGGTGCTACAGTGTTGATGCTTAGGGTGCTCTAGTACTAGAAGTGACATTGCATAAACTGCTTAGTACTCCATGGATAATGCATAAGTCAGTAACCTTTTTTTGGATTATTATTTTGGTTATTATGTATTGTGTTACCATCTTCTGGTGCTGATTACATTTCTCTCTCTTGAACTATTTTTGTGTGAAAAGATGATTCCGTTTTTATAAATGCAAATGGAAGTAGAAAAAGGTCTACTCAGTATTGCAATGGTAATGTTATGTTCTGCCATATTTGCAACTCTATTTAAGGCACATATTTGAGTCACATAGGATCCATTGCAAGAGAGAAAATTACTGTCCTGTGGACATATTTCTTGATTAATGGCTGGATACTCAGATTTATCTGCTCATATCCACAGTAAGTGTTGCACTGCTGTGTTACTTATTTCAAAAAAGATAGCAATATTTTCCTAGTGTGTGGGATAATATCACTTTACTCTGCTGCTCCTGCAAAACAAAGAGCACCTCAGTTTCTGTAGTCCATCCAAATCTTTTGTGCATTTCACAAGAGACTCAACACTCTTTGAGGTCTTGTTATGCTCAATAAACTGTATCTAGTCAAGCTCTGCTCTGAAGAATCCACTGGATGCCATTAAAACTGAGTTGCATTATTCTTGCATGGCTCATAGCCTTGTGAAATACCTTTAGGGGATCGCTCCCAGTAATATAGACTGTCTGTTATTATAACAGAGTCCAGATTTATACTGTACTCTCCTTAATCTATGAGTCTCTCTAGCACAGTAATACCAACTAGATCTTCATAATAGCATTATTCCTGTTACATTTATCAAACTACTGTTTCAGTGTGCAAATCAGTTTGTGTTAATATTTATTACGACATTGTTTTATTTGTCTTACTGTTTGTGCTATCTATTCTATTGTGTCTCCATTCTGCAATTTATTATATGTAACCTTTGTTGCCTATGATTTATGTTGAAACTGGTCTTTCGGTTGTTCTGCCAACATGGTTAACAAAAAATAAATAAAATAAAATAAAATCAACAATATACTAAGCCTACAGTTGCACACACTTTTAAAAGACATATTAGCAGCTTCCAGTGTTTATCAGTAATCCTTTGAGCAAATCAAATAAATGCATATTGTGATGCTGCAATGCATTAATTAGGAAGCCTGTAATACAGTAAGGCATGACAAGCATACTTTCCTTGTGTTTTTTTAACATTTAATTGAAAGATGTTTATTGAAAATGAAGTGAATGTATAACCATGTATGCTAACTTAATGTATGCTAACAATAATTATTTTAATGTATTAAAAGCATCTTCATTCTCCATTATAATTGTAAACCTGAGAGTTGTTATAAGGGAGAATTTTCATGAGTTTGCACATTTGTGTTGCTTTTAAATAGTGAAGGCAGTGACTGTTAATTTCAGACAACAGAACACAAAGAGGATGCATCCTTAAAAACGAAATAGTTTCAGGGCATTGGTGATTTACACCTCACAAAATGGGGGGGGGGGATTAGTAGACAATTAGAGCACATAATGGTCTTTCTAAATGGTTCTTGATGTAATCAGTGTTTTCTCCATGAAATAGTAAAGTCCTGTGATGTGCCAGATATGTTTTGTTCAAATACCTCAAGGACTGAGTGAAATCTAGCTTAAAAAATGCAAGTCAAATGACAGCAGTAAGCACTGAAGTGCCTGAAGGAGAAAACAGACTCTTTTTTTCTTGTGCATGACCTCTGAGCTCTTAGTAGCGTAAAACATGTTATTTTTCTTTGTATCCTTGGAGAGTGCAGCTCATGAAAAAGAGAATTTAGAGGCAATGCAGGAAAAAAGAGGGAACACCCACATGCTGTAAGTCTGCATTGTGTTTTAGATCTGTGCATCTGCAGGTTTTGTTCTTTTTACTTTGTTTTTAACATCAATATGATTTGCTTGGACTGCAAATTATTACGCAATCAGTTGGGCTGATATAAGTACACAAGTTTCTTCTCATGGCTGTACTACCCTACCTCAGATCCTATACCCCATGCTTAACAAACAGAAGTAATACTGATGCTCTCAACATGTGTCCTTCAGCACTGCCGCTATTTTACAAGTAAAAAGCATAGAAGATAACTGTTCTGTCTTTGTGCTCTGATAACATGCAAAGAAATAATATAGATCTTGCTTTCCTTCTGGATGAATAATAGATTTCTTTTTCCATTGGTCAGACTTCATATGTAGTGGGATCACAATCACCTTCTTAATTCTTGATTGCATTGGCGTGAGACACATGACCATGATCTTATCTCTTATGCTCTGCCCTGATATTTCTTCAAAACAACCAAACTAGCTTCACAAGAAAAAAATACTGAGCTGAACTGCTAAAACAGTCACAGCCTTGTGTTTTCTGAGTCCGGGTTACAATTCCAGCTTGTACAACATTTCACAGAGTGTATGAATGATTGTCATGGAGGAAAATTTCCAGTGAAAGGATGATATGCTGTGTTATATTTAATTACATCAAGTGGAAAGCTATCAAATACTATAAACGATCACCTAGAAAAATTCCAACACGTTTTTTAACTGGAATATCTAACAATTCTTGAGGATAGATGCCATTCACGGTGGTAACTGTCAAAAGACACAGTTCTGGGCCAATTCATTTACATTTTAACAAAACTTATATTAGCATTTCCTTTATAATAGTTTATATGCAGCCTGGCACTTTCAAACTAATGTGTTCACTATACTGACTGTGTTAACAAGAACGTAATGATAATTTAACAGGATAACATGAGGCTGTACTGTATGGATGCGAATGTAGAAGAAACAAAGTATACTTTTTAATTTATTGTAATGGGCACTCGTGATATCAGAAGCTAATGGCTTGATTTCGACATTGTTTAATATAGCAGTCACTGTCACATGTTTGTGGATGGCCATTGTAACAGATTAAGCAGCACTCCTTTTTTAATCCCCGTTTACATCATTGTAATTTACCTTCCATGTATTCCTGGAAGTGGAAGTGTGATTGAAAAGAGCAGACTGTAAATGGTGAGCTCCAAAAATTTACCAAAAAAAAGTTATTAAGGTACTGTTTGAGTAAAATTTAAACATGCATGGATAAATGTATAAACCATCTTAAGCAGAACAGTCACCTTAGGTACCAGAGGGTCAGTTCCCCACAAGCGGAGAGGGGCACAGTGCTGTTTGATGGAGGGGAACTTTTCCCTGTCTCTGTGGCATAGAGAAATAAATCTCCTGAATATCACCCAGATGACCCAAGTCCATAAAGCAACTTGGGCATTTATTGAACCAAGTGGAGAGGAGGGGAATGAGGGGGCAACATTGGCTTGATCATCCTGGTGAGATAGTGGTGGTCTGGGAGGCTTATGGCTGACAAAGATACAGCCAAAATCATGGATGACAACTTGGTATTCCCAAACTAGTGATGGTAGTGCTCTGTGTGTGTGTGTGTGTGTGTGTGTGTCTGTAAACATGTATGTGCAGATAGGAGTGTATTATATTATGACAGTGATGCTAGAGCACATGTCAGCATCCAGAGAATGGAGTTAGAGATTAATGTATAGTTTTTTTGTTATTTTTTTCACACATGCACACTGGAAGAGCTTGCGGTAACATTGTTGCCTCACAGCAAGAGGTTCTCCCGTTCGATTCTTGGCTGGAGTGTGGGGAGTGCCTTTTGTGTGGAGTCTGCATGTCCTACCCGCGGTTTGGTGGGCGTTCGAAAAACATGCATAAATGGGCATGCCTTCGCTTGAAGGTTGAACGTCGAGCTGGCACCTCGGCATGCGTGAAAATCTACTGCCAATCATTAGCGGACCAGAGTTCCGCTGTGGCGACCCCTAACCGGGAAAAGCCGAAAGACAACAACAACAACACTGGAAGAGCTGCTATCACTAATTTGGGAGCTATAAGAGCACATTTTTTACCCATCTTTTCTATCTTGTTGAAGAATAAAGTGGA
>NC_056743.1:1049697741-1049712741 GCF_019279795.1 Protopterus annectens
TGTCTGATCTCGTCTGACAACTTGTCCATCACCATTGCAAATATGAAAGGGCTCAGAGATGATCCTTGATGTAATCCCACCTCCACCTTAAATGCATCTGTCACTCCCACTGCAGACTTCATCAATGTCACACTACCCTCGTACATGTCCTGTACCACTCTTACGTATTTCTCTGCCACTCCTGACTTCCTCATACAATACCACAACTCCTCTCTAGGCACCCTATCATATGATTTCTCCAAGTCCACAAAGTCACAATGCAACTCCTTTTGACCTTCTCTATATTTCTCCGTCAACACTCTCAGAGAAAACATCACATCTGTAGTGCTCTTCCCGGCATGAAACCATACTGTTGATCATTAATCATCACCTCCCTTCTTAACCTAGCTTCCACTACTCTTTCTCATAACTTCAACCTGTGACTGATCAGTTTTATCCCTCTGTAGTTACTACAGCTCTGCAAATCACCCTTATTCTTAAAAATAGGTACCAAAACAATTTTTCTCCACTCCTCAGGCATCCTCTGACGTTCCAAGATTTCATTAAACAATCTGGTTAAAAACTCCACTGCCATTTCTCCTAAGCACCTCCATGCTTCCACAGGTGTGTCATCTGGACCAACAGCCTTTCCATTCTTCATCCTCTTCATAGCTGTCCTTACTTCCTGCTTGCTAATCTGATAATCTTGACATATAAGACAGTTGTAATGGCAGCAAATGGGGGAAATCAGAAGAAGCTGGGAAATAAGATAGAAGAGAAAATAGTGGAACATAATAACAGCTTGTATCTGTGAGGGGTGGTTGAGGAGTAGGGAAGTCTGTGAAGCTAGAATCAGAGGAGTTGCAGCCAACTGGCACAGAGTGTCAGATGTAGTACATGACAGTAGAATGCCAAAGAAGCTGAAATGTAAGGTGTACAAAACAGTGGTGCAACCAGTATTACTGTACGGTACAGAAACCTAGGCAGTAAAGGCAGAGCAGTTAATGAAGCTAGAGGTGACAGAGATGAAGTACCTGAAGAGGGTGGTAGGATGCACATTGTGGGACATATTAAAATGACGACATTAGAGCAAAAGCCAAAGTAGCTCCAATTGCAGAAAAGGCCAAAGAGAACAGATTACATTGGTTCAGGCACATGTGCAGAAAAGCAGAAGACAATCTTGTAAAGAAGATTTGGGACAGACAGGAAGAAGTCAGGAGGAAACAGGGGTACCCAGCAAAGCTAATCTGATAATCTTGACATATAAGACAGTTGTAATGGCAGCAAATGGGGGAAATCAGAAGAAGCTGGGAAATAAGATAGAAGAGAAAATAGTGGAACATAATAACAGCTTGTATCTGTGAGGGGTGGTTGAGGAGTAGGGAAGTCTGTGAAGCTAGAATCAGAGGAGTTGCAGCCAACTGGCACAGAGTGTCAGATGTAGTACATGACAGTAGAATGCCAAAGAAGCTGAAATGTAAGGTGTACAAAACAGTGGTGCAACCAGTATTACTGTACGGTACAGAAACCTAGGCAGTAAAGGCAGAGCAGTTAATGAAGCTAGAGGTGACAGAGATGAAGTACCTGAAGAGGGTGGTAGGATGCACATTGTGGGACATATTAAAATGACGACATTAGAGCAAAAGCCAAAGTAGCTCCAATTGCAGAAAAGGCCAAAGAGAACAGATTACATTGGTTCAGGCACATGTGCAGAAAAGCAGAAGACAATCTTGTAAAGAAGATTTGGGACAGACAGGAAGAAGTCAGGAGGAAACAGGGGTACCCAGCAAAGAGGTGACTGTATTATGTGTGAAAAAAGACCTGCGACAGTTGGGCATGAGTGTCAAGAAGGCAGAAAAGTGGCACTGAGTAGAGAGAGATGGAAACATTCGACACAATGCCCTGACCCCATGTAGAAAATGGGAGAAAAAGGGGATGTTGATGATGATGATGATGTCAAATTTAGATAGTCATGGCAGAGTTTTAGTAAAGAGAGGGCAAAGTTCTGTAACTATTGTAGTATAAACAAGATCAAGGGAAGAGGTAGTTTGTTAGATAAAGAAGACTGATGTTTGTGTTTATTATATGGGTGTGAATGAAAGCTCTAATGCCTGGTAGTTAGTGCTAATAATTAAAGCTATGAACTGTTAACACGCTGCTTCCTTTAGTCCAGGGTTTGAATCCCTCAGTCCTCATTTGCCTACCGTGTTACCCTGAGCAAGCTACGTATCCAAACAGTCTTCTTCTTTTGGCTTTTCCCAGTTAGGGGTCACCACAGCGGAACTCCGGTCCGCTAATGACTGGCAGTAGATTTTTATGGTGCCAAGGTGCCAGCTCGACGCCCAGCCTTCAATGAAAGCACGCCCATTCACGCATGTCTTTCGAATGCCACTCAACCACAGGGAGGACATGCAGACTCCACACAGAAGGCGCTCCAGCCGAGAATCGAATGGAAGAACCTCTTACTGTGAGGTGACAACGCTACTGCTGCACCAAAACTATTAGCAATAGACAGATACCAATCATCCAAAGGCTCCTTCCACCACGGTATCCAAAACAAGCTGAAAGTAGAAACTGCAAGGAACCACCATGAAAAGTAAAAAAGTTTAATGTTGAACGAGCGCTTTCACGCACACACAGGTGCGCTTCATCAGGTTACTAACCTGTTGTAACCTGATGAAGCGCACCTGTGTGTGCGTGAAAGCGCTCGTTCAACATTAAACTTTTTTACTTTTCATGGTGGTTCCTTGCAGCTTCTACTTTCAGCTACTGCTGCACCACCGCAGCTTAATCTACTTATCCAAACAGTGCTTTTTGAAAATTGAGCTAAGCTTGTCAGTGTCTCTTAGACTGCATGCTTAATGTCTTCCTATGAACCTATGTAATCTTTCAATGTCGTAATTCTTTACATGAGTGAAGTAAGATGTGATAGCATGGATCCTGTATTTTTTTAAATAAAACAATTAAAAAAATATTCAAGGTCAGCATGACAAATATTACCATTACTGTTGCATCTATCCATGGTTGTGTAGTAATTTCAAGTTAATTGTGACTAGAGAACAGCTCTGTACACTGCACTTTACAAGTAGGAAAGGCACATGTTGGCTCTGCCAGTGATGGTTTTAAGCAATAACCAATGACGTGGTGTGGTATATTGAAGATTTACCCATGGTTGGTGTGGTTTAATCACAGGGGCGAAGCCCGTGTGATGAAACAAAGGCAACTGTGGGTAAATATTCAATATACCACAACCACGGAGTTGGTTATTGCTATTATACCATGACTTTATTTAAGAAAAAAAAATACTTACTTTTCTTAAATAATGCCTTTGTATAATGGCGGATTGCTGTTCTTCCACCTGTTGTGGTATACTGCATCTGTGTTTTGATGTACTGCGAATGCGTATGGGACTTGCGTTCCCACACATACCCAGTACATCAAGGCTTTGAAACGGAAGCAACGGAGAAAAGAAAGTCTCCATTGCTCTGTTTTCTGTCTTTTTTTTTTATTGTAAAAAAAAAAAAAGGTTTTGGGGCAGTTTATACCAACGGAAAAAAGTCCAGGTGACTGGACCTTTTTCCGTTGGTATATTGTGGGATTTACAACGAGCACGCTGGTTGGGCTGGCCAATCAGCGTGCACGTTTTTGAATATTAATAGGGAGACATTGTATAATATTTATTTTATTATGACTGTTAAAGCATTCTGCTAGCCAGGATAACTAGATGATGACTTCACTGGAAAGCAAGCATTCCTCAGACTTTACCATCAACAAATGTAATGTATTGAAGAAAGAGGATGGTTCATTTTATTCATCCTAGGAATAAAAAGAAAACAAACATTATCCTCAGAGACAATATTTTGTTTGTGAGTCTGATTATTTATTTATTTTGCTAACTGGGTAGGTGGACTGGTAAAGTGACCACTTCAGCCATGCCCTGGGCCACACAGACAGTAACAACATTATTAAAACATTTATGGTACAAATAGTAGTGTTATACACACTGACTTTACACAAGAAGATTGTATTACGAGTTTCCCTAAAACTCGTAGTTGTACAAAGATCAGAGTACTCGTGAATTACAGAACCCTGCTAAAGTCATGCTTACAAATATAGGGGCAAAGATCACTAGGCAAAGGAGTACAAGGCAAATGAATCACAGGTCAGAGGTGGTATAAATTAGCTTGTCCTTGATCCCTTAACTTGGGTTTCCAGTCAGTGATGAAAAGATTTGCAGAAAGTCCAACTTTGTGCATTGTTTTAGGTCCCAGGTTAACTAATTCATGCCACAAGTGTAAGTACCGCATTCTTGGTATCACATCTACAGCACAAATGTAAATAAATTGCTAGCTGTATGCATCTGGTGCCTGTAATGTTACTCCTTTATTCAAAAAAACACAACACCTTGAGTTGCCCCCCTCCAAAAAAGAGCTGAACTTGAGACTGATAATAGCACACTGCCATCCAAATAGTTGATAAGGTAACTTCGTAGTTCCTGCTTCAAAGGGCTGCATCCTTCAGTAATGTAAGAGATTTTGAACTGTAAACTTTTGAAGATGACTGGCTCTGTTATTCCTTGATCATTACCATGGAATCTTACTTGCAAAAGCCATACAGGACTGTTACCAAGAGCAGTGAGCAGATGCCAAAAAAAAGTTGTGGGGCACCTTATGTTATTGGCAGAGTTTGGTGATTGACGCTTCAAAAATGAATAAATAGCCATCAGTTAATTCAAGAACTGGTCTACCTGTGGGAATATTCAAACATTAGGCTATATGTTGTTGCTCTGTTTAGGTAGTTAAGGACTATCAAGCCTAAATGTTAGCATGCATATTTTATGTACATAGAATCTTTCTCTTCAGAGAAAACAATATTGGCTGCAAGTCAATGTCTTTCAACAGACATAAAATTATAATTATATATAAAAGTTATAATTTTGCTTGTCATGTTGTAATATGTTAGATTTCCTGCTATTCCATGGTGCAACAAATGATTAGAAACTTGACAGCATTATAGCTGCTTAGTGCAATGTTGCAGTATAATGCTGATGTAATGCAAACATTGATCTAATAGTTAACTTTGTACATTGTGAGCTTTTAATCTCATCATTATATCAACTATAGACCCAAAACACCCTTACAGAGGGAGTGGTACATGTGTCCCACTGTAACATTAAGAACTATTAAAGTACTCACCATCACCCACATAATTAGTTACATAATCAGCACCATAGATGTTTTATACTGTGATTGCATGGGCTTTTATACAGTTTCTGTAATCATGCCCCACCTTAGTGAATCACTTTCATAAAACAGCAGAAACATAATGCAGAAGCTCATTTTTTGCAAAGAATAATCCTTGTATTCATTTAGAGGTAAAAGAACATATTGACTAAGTATGGTGTGGAAAGATTCAACATGTTTTCTTCCTACTTTTTAATTGTGATTGTTTGAGATGAGAATTAAAGTCTTTGCCTTAACGCAGGTTACATTCAAGATTATAGACTGTAGTATACAATCAAAGCCTGGCTTGAAGTCATCTCTGCTGTATTTCATTTCTGTCCTTTAGAATGTAGCCTATATGTTAAGCTGGTTGCCTGCCAGCTGCAACATTTGTAGGCTAAGATGAGAAGTCCCATATACCAAAGGAAGTTCCTTCAGTTCATTAACCTTAACTTGACCAAAGGGGTTAGTTCACAGAGGTTTAGACAATAACCGGAGTTACTGGAGTAGTAGAAGCTAAGTCTCTTTCTGCAAAGCTGCAAAGACCTCCAAGCTGATTATAATAGTCAGGGACTGTAGGTGTTGCAGCCCCCAACATCACATGTAAGCAGGAGGGCAAAATACCCACAGAAAACATTACATTTCTGTTTTTCTACTACATTTGAGCACTATTTTTTTGACAAGCGCACTGTGTTAAATTGCCTCTGTGTTTCATATGTGACATTTGCATGTTAACTTGTAATTGCATTACATAGCTGTCGTTTTATGCGATTGCACTTACTGATTCAGGTTGTTGCTGACAAAGGGTTTGGTGGACCAGTTTATTCATTGCGGCAGGTAATATACTGCAGTAAAACTGCAATCTTGTTACTAATTTGGATAAAGGGAAACATTTACATTAATGTTTTATATCTTTTTCTCTCACTGTGTTTGTTGTCACTGTTTAACTCAACTTTCCTCAGTATAAGCCAATATATTAGTCAAAATATGAGAAAACTACGTAACTAGATGAAAAGCAAAGGGTTTGAATACCTGCCTTAATAATAAACGTCTAAGGCAGGTATTTCAATACTTAAACAATAATTTATTTGGCCATAGTAATATCATTTCTGTTTCCTAAAAATCTAATTAGATATTATTCACAAAAGACTTAAACAAAATATCTGCTTGTCTGAAGAAGACTTCTATGTTCATACTTCCATTTAGGCCTGTGGAAGGGGAATCAAGTAGATTTCTGTTTTGAAAACTTGCAACATAGTCGACTAATACGTACAACATAGTTTACTAAAATCAGAAACCTGGAGTTATGTTTCATTTTGTAAACATAAAATGTAGTTGACTACATTGAGGAAGCTATTTTTCCCCTTTTGTATCACCCATGCCTAGCTTCTTAGGATCTACACTTACTTATGTGTATCCAAATGCAGTTTGTTTTCCTAGCATATAGACAGTATTTTGATTATGTAATGATCGAATGAAAGAGGAAAGATTAGAACTCCGACACTTAACTTGCAGATGTAATTGCAAAGGTATTTGATCTTTATGTGAAAAATGCATATACATTTGCAGTCTAAAGAGATAATAAGGTCCAATGCAGTCTGCGTCCAGCTCTTGTTTCTCTCATTTGCTAAGGATCTTCTCCAGATACTTCAATGAGTCATTGCACCATACAGCTGGATGACATCAGGATCCCATGTGGTACTGATAGAGGGATTCCTGACACATTCATGGCACTAAGACTGCCACACAGTCATTAGGATTTTCCACACCAGACATCATCTGTCTTAGGTTCATAGGTTCATAGATTAGTACTAAGCTAACTGCCCTTGCGAGCCATTTTAAGCCTAGCCAATTATCCCTTGTGAGACTCAAACCCTGCACCCTGTGGTTGTAAGGCAAATACCTTAACCATTAGGCCACCCTCCCACCAGGAAGAAATGACCACACAGTGTACAACATTCTACAATCACAAGAATCTTGAAGGGTGAAGAAGTCTTTCTGTAGTCTGTTACCATAGGTCCCTAACTTGGCATTTTTCCACTTGTGTACTTCAAAAGGTCCTTCCCCACAAATTACTCATTGTTCTCTTTATCAGATCTCTACCAGATCTGAGGAAGGGAAAACCCAAAAGCGCTTATCCATCCTGAATGGTGCATCTTTTTGTGTCTTTATGTATTTTTCTACAAGGATTTTGTTATAAACATTTCCTTTTTATCGAGCGTTCATTTTAATAAAGGATTGTAAGAGTCTTTTGGATGTCCATGGTGGTTTGTTTGTGACTTATTCACTGCATTTCTTACAAACAGGGTTGCAGTTCAGTGTTTAGTGAGTATCAAACCCAGAGCCTCAACAGAAGCATTAAATGAGTTTGCCGGCTATTATTAAGAACTAAAAATACTATTGCCAAACCAACAGTCAGTACGTGTTTTGAGATGAGAGTAGACAATTGAACTTAAAAGCGAGAAGGAAGAGAAGATTCTCAGCAAATCCATTTGCCTTAACCACGTAATGCTAAATTGTATGGTATATGAGTAGCGTAGAGCTCATCAAGTCATTATGCATTGGGGTGTTTAAAAAAAATGATCAGAAAAATAATATTGCAGTAAATTATTGCTTTTTATACTCTATCATAGTAGTAATTATAGGAAGTGAAATGCATCTTTTTCAGGTTCATAGGAGGTTGCTAGGCTAATGGCCATAGGTCCTTTACAAGCCTAGTTGTGTAAAAATGGGTGAATTGTTTGGCTTAATGACTACTGATGAAACATCTGAGTTCCACACTTGCAAAACAGAGTTTTTTTTTTGTTTTTTTTTTTCATCATGGTAAACCAGTATCCCTTTGACTTCTTGATGTTGGACTATAAAAGAAAGACTCCCATGTAATGCCAGAAGTCTCTGCGTTTGCAGAAAATGGCTTCCCAATTGCCTTCTGGACTCCCTGTCCAAAGTGAGAATCTTAATCAATTCTGTGCTCTATTCAAAACAGTGGTTCCCCATCTTTCTGATGGGCTTTATTCTACTGAATTTGTGTAATGCTGATACATTGGTATAGGTGTCCTTTTTGTACTAAGAAATGTATACAGACACTTCTTGAACTGGCTAAAACAGATTATAATGCTCACCAAGGACCAGTGATCTTGGAGTTAATTATAATTACTTAGAGGATAAAGGGGACATACCCTACACATAAATGCTCTTGTTAGCCTTGGCCAAGCCTGTCTATTCATCTTAGTGGAACAGCCTTGATGAAACTGCTAAGAAGTAGATCTTCTTCCTTTTTAACTCAACAAAGCTTTGATGTGACAATACTGAGTACCACAGAGAGGTGAAAAACCAGGAAGGGAGGCAAAGGAATATGTCAGAAGAGGAGCCCTAATCACAGAATTCAAGCAACTATAACAAAATTTCGTTCTAGTCAGCATATTAAAATAATATTAAAATAACTTATTTTGACAAGAGAAATAAGATAAAAATCTAAGTAACACATTGTCTACAAAGTGAGTTTATAATCACCAATCTACATGTATTAGTTTTAATTTATATTTTTGCTGTTTTCTCATATTAAAGATAATGTTGAATGATTTTCTGTACATACCTGCAATCTTCCACTCTCTTCTGGGGTGACAGGATGGCTTCCTGCTCTATACATCCACTTTACTGGGCATTCTGTTGTTTCATTTTACTGTTATTTCTTGATCACAAACTTTGGCTGTCCATAGTTATAAAGTCAGTACTTCCCGTCTTTGCAGCATTACACTGTTACTTTGATGATGCAATGTTGGATCTTTCTTGCAATTGTAGGTTGTATGTCTTTCTTCTGTTTTTGTAAGTAAGTAAATATGATGTCAGTGCTGCACACACGCTGAGTGTAGTATGTCCATTTATTAATGGAAAAGGTTTTGCATTAGCATGCATTTTCTGGACAAGATGAACTATAAGTTATGAAACACTAGCATCTAGTGACTTCTGACTGTAATCCTCAGTGATTTACTAGAAAATATGAAGTTTTATGATGGATGGACAGGATAAAAATATGAGGCAAAATCATGGACAGATGAAAGGTAAGATTAAGTGACAACTGGCAAAATTCGACACAATGGCAACTTGGCACGTAAAAATCTACTGCCAATCATTAGCAGATCGGAGTTCCGCTGTGGCGACCCCTAACCGGGAAAAGCCGAAAGACACAAAACCCCCCCCCCACAATAGTTAAGGACTTTGTGCCGCATGTGATGTGTTTGTGTGACAGTGAAACCGAAGCAACCTTCACATTTATTGTCAAATACAAGGAACGCAGCATGCATGGGCGTTTGAAGACTGGATTAGCCAACAAAGTGTAACTAACCTTAAAATTTAAATTAGACAAAAAATACAAGTAAAACAGAGACAATCTGAAAATCCTGTCTCTACAACTTTCTCTGTCTTGCTGACTATGTAATGGACTCTGCTGATTTCAGTGTGATATCAGCACATCAGCAAGGATTAAACAGAACTTCCAGCAGAGTAATTCATGAGGGCATAGCATGCTTTGCAAAGATGAGCATTTTACATTTTGGAAGATATCTTCCTTAAAAAGAAAAGTGAGAATAGAAATTTAAATGACACAGAGACAGTCAAGGTAAGCATCGACTGAGCAAATGCATTTTGAGAGCAGATGGGCTACTTTGATTTTGTCAGTATGCACATGATCTGTAAACGCTAAATTCTCCATTTTTAGCATTCTACATTTAATCTGACACTTTGCATAATAGTGTAACTAACTTGGGCCAATATTTATAATTTCAAAGATTTATCATATTAGTAAAGTATTAATTTGCATATTACATATCTGATAGGGTTGGGGGTTGGTATAATGGTTAGGGTTCAGGCACAAAGTGCAGGGTTTGATTCTCACCTTTGAAAAAGCATTTAGTTCAAGCAGCAATTGTTATCCCCGTCTCTGGAATAGACTTCCCATACACGTCAAACAGAACACCTCGCTGACCCTCTTCAAGCGCAACCTTGATGAGTGGATGGGAAACCACAAATTTATCCCAGGGGTTCCACCTGTGTCCCGCATTGACAGGGGTGACAGGTGCTGACTGAGGTTTCTTTTTGGGGATAAACTCTTGGCTAGGCTTGTAAGGGCCCCAGGGCCATTAGCCTAGTAACCTCCTATGATGGACCACAGTTATTCATTCCTCCTGGTTGGATCATCCATAATTTTCCATGTCTTAGTAATACATTCCCTTGTAGCTATTAATATGACAAACAGAAAAGGACACAGACTTCCATTTACACATATTGGGATTGATACATTAAAAGTATTAATCACTTAAACTATAAGATCTGAAAACTGTCTTAAATTTGTTGACAGAAGGTGTCCAATGCACTCAGAAAAGATATGACTCTAATGCCACGTATTGTATCGGTTTAACGCCATCAAGTAGTGTAAGCTGTGAAGAATATCTTTGATAGTCTTTCTGATGTATAAAATGGTCAATAACTTTGAAGACAAAAACAAGAATCACCTGAAAAGTAATTAAGATGTTTAATGGAGGGGGAGCAGCTGAAAATAAGGATTTTCTCTTTACCTGTGATTCCCTTTTCATAACGAATTTTCCAGAATTTAGTTTGGATGTCCTTTTCAGGATCTTTAAGAGTTGATACAGAATGGGTGACTATCCATCTGGATTGTAAGCCTATTTTTAAATTTTGCAGGAGCAAAATTATTTCAAGTACTTTAACCATATTTAATGCCTGTATGGGTTGCAGTCTTTCTTTAGTATACTGAACTAAATGATGGCTATAATAACCATTGATCTGTATTTGATATTTGTTTTAAACTTGATTTGTTAGGAGAAGTTGACCATCTTCAAAACATTAAATCAATACCTAAGACCCTATCATTCTAAAGAAGTGTTTCTGTCTGTAAATATAACATGGCCCACAGTATTTTTGAAAGGAATTAATTGACCAAGAAATTTATCATATTATCCCTACTATCTCTAGTTCTTCAGGTGGGATTTTTTTTAATTATACTATTAGTTACAGCACATCGCTGCGTGTTCCTCTTTTCTTAAAACTAGCAAATTGCATGCTGCCTTTCTCGTACCAACTGTACAATTCTCCTGTGTAAGACCATTTTCTTTTGCCCGATATTTTCCTTCCCAGAAAGTAACAAAACTCCTCCTCCACCCCTAATACTGCACTCCCGGGTGATTAACACACATTATTTTACTCATCTGCAGTCATGAAAGTTGAAAAAATATCAGTTTGCTGTAAGTCACTTTTCCTATTTATGTTATTTCCCACTGACACATGGGATTGCTTCAGCTGTCTCAAAGCCCACAGTTTAACACTGCACCAAAGTTATATTAAAAATCTTAAATAAAACAAAGCATTCAAAGTTATAGTTGTCAATCATTGCCAGGGGAAAAATCCTGGCATCTTCAAACTCCTACCTTTGGTTTTGCTGGATGTGAACTGACATACATTTCCTTCTTGCAGTCAAGTTTTGTATCCTTTCTTAATTACACTTGTATAGGTGTGGTTGTGAACAATGATTCTATATTATGCATGGCAAGGTGTGCATTTAAGCAGTCCTATATAGCTGTTTGTCACAGGAAATGCTTATTGTAGCAAGGCAGAAAGTCCTTTGCTATATTTTTGGGCATCTAATGTGGGGAAAATCACCCGAGTAACTGGCTTGGCTCAAACACTGAATGCATGAACTTCTTCAGTTGCTACCTGAGATGCATAGCATGTTAACAAGTTAAACAGCATTATGGTGGGGATACATTGGTGGGGAGGAGAATGAGTTAGCAATGCCTTTTTTGTTCATGTTATGAATAGGACCTAACTGATGAGTGACATGGCCTCCACTTGGAGACTGCAGTCCCCACCATTTAATTAAATATCTGAAATCAGAGGTTACGCAGCCTTGGAGAAAGGGTAACATGCCACAGTAAACCAAAACTTGTACGTAGTACACATCCGCATGGAGACATATTCAGGTAGTTCACACGGCAAGCTGGAAGTAAGCAGCACAGTCACTAGAAGACTAGGATGGAAGGAAGTGAGGAAAGTAGGAGATCGATGAAGGTAAACATGGTTTCAGGCCTAACTAGAAGTACTATAGCATGGTTTCAGGCCTAACTAGACGTAGTATAGCATTGCCCGAATCGGTCAAGAAAAGAATGCAGATCCCATCTGTAGTAGTTCAGGTGAGAACTAATGACCTTGTGACAGTGTAAGGGACTATAGTCAAAACACAGGAAAATACCAAAGAAGTGGTAGCAAAGTGCAGAGACTTAGGCTTTGGAGAAGTTTTTTACGGTGGTTTCCTTACTGGGGGGTGGGGGAGGGATGTGGATGTCAAGGTTGACACTTCCACCTCCATTTGCCTATTGAATGACTATGCAAATCACTTAACCAGACAGAGTTCCTGGGTCACCCCTGGAAAGTGACAGTTTATTGGTGGCACACCCAGTTAGCCAGCAGATTAAAAAAAAAGCACTTGACAACCTGATTTGGGCTACAGTGTCCTTTATGTGCAGTTTTAAAGGGATTTGCTGATGATCCTCTGTACATTACAGCATTTGATAAATCAAGTACCATAATGTATTTTCCTGCTTGCCTTTCTTTTTTTTTTGGGTCCATTTTTTAATAAAACATTTTGTAAACTTTTTATTAAATCATGGTCCCAGAAAATGTATTTTCTCCAGTTATGACATTACTGTAGGTTAACATCTGGTATGTCCATAGACTTGAATAGGGCACCTTCACACGTGTAATTGTGTGCCCATTAAAGTCTATGGACGCAACAGGCATTAACCTATGCTACCATCACTGAGGTTAGACTTCCCTATTTTACTTCAGTGATGTCAGTGCAAGGAAACTGCATATTTTAAAATTATTTTTATATATGGAGGAGATAACAGAAATGTTCTGAGATGGAAGAAAGAACTGTTCGACAGTTCATGCACTGTATGCTGCGGTGCCAAGGTACATTTTTGAACGTCATCAAATCACTTTAAGTCACATGCCGGGTATTTTATTTTGTAAATAGCAAATATGAAAGGAGTTCCATAAAATACTATAACACCAGTACTGTTGCTGGACCAGTCATACATAATACTAGCAGATACAAATAACCTGATGTTACATACCTTTAATTTTTAGACATTAAAATCACTGGGCTGCCTCTCAACTGTCCTGATTTTTTGCAGAATGTTCATATTTTCGCCTCATATTTGTAGTCTGTTCATCATAAAATATGTGGTTTTCTGACAAATCATTGAGGACCAAAGTCAATAAATTATGACAGACAACTGAGTTTCAGAGTTCATACCCTTCAAAAAAATGAATGCTAATGTAAAACCCATTATTCTATTAACTTTGCAAGTTTATAAGAACAATAAGTAAAACTTGTCCCTGATTTTGATGCTTTATCCCCAGATTATGTCTGGCTTTGTCCAACTTTCTTGCTTTAAGACATTGAGAGGTATGCTGGGCTGTCTTTTTTTTTTTTTTTGCAATGCCACCATTTACAGTAAAGAAGAATAGCTGCTCAAAAATTTTGAAAATATGAGTACTTTCATCGAGGTAAGTGCAATAACATTTTAAGGACAATTTAAGATACCTAGAGGAGAGTGAACTGTGCCAAGTCCAACTATACTGTGAATTTGTTTTCATATTTTAATGATCATTATATTTATGATATGTAATACTTGTGTGATTGCTATACGTCACGTGAGGCTTAAGCTTGGATAATGTACTGTGTATTGTAATTGTTTTGAAATTTGAATACCTACAGGCTACTTGTTTTCACTAAGGCTGAAAGGCCTGCATAGAACAGAGATTTGTTTTCACACCCTGCTTCATATGTCTAACTGCAGTTGAAGTTCAAAGTGAGAGCAGGATTATATACTTTCTTTATGCACCTTCTTTCTTGGAAGCATGTTTGCATTTTTATGCTCAGTGATATGGGATGAGAGAATTAAAAAAAAAGAAGAGTTTTAAAAAACAGACTAGTAAGCTCAGCCTGTTATATAAACTTTTTATGCTTGCGAAATCACATATGGTTGCATTTACATAAGTAACTTTCGACTTGTTGTTTACTTACTGGATGAAATCAACCTAGGTTACTACTGGTAAGTGTCCTCCCATCAAGAAGGCCCAGGTTAATCCAGTATCATAAAAACATTATCTACAGACACTGTACTTATTGGTATAATGCATTTGTCAGTCCGTTGCTGCACATACAATATTAGCAGTACAATTCCTCATTTTGTAGAAATGGTTTCTCATTCTCATGCTATATCCCTAGATGGTAGAATTCCCTTCCTTACCACTTTCACTCTGAGCAAGTTTGTACTACCTTCAAGGATTTACTACAGTTATACCTCAAGACCACCAGGAAATGTTAATGTGTTCCCTTTCACACTTCTGCCCATTACATAATCCTAAAGAACAAGGTCATTTAGACACCACATAGCCCAACGTAGTGACTTAGCACATTATTTTCAAGATTGCTGACCTCTTTCTGCAGACAGTAGGTTCTGTCAGGTGGATATGCTTAGGTTGTTGTTCTTGGTTTACTATCAATTAGTCGACTGTAACACAGTCGAAAACTGATATTGTCGAACCAAAATGTCGGGTCGCAATGGCACAACATCGAATGAAGAAAATGGCGAACCAGATGTCCAGATGTTTTCAAACTAAAAGCAAACTTGGAGACTGTCTGCCTCTCAAAGTTGCCAGACTACATTTCATTTTTGCGGGGGAGCAAGCCCCCCTGCACCCCCCACACCCCCCT
>NC_056743.1:1049717741-1049727741 GCF_019279795.1 Protopterus annectens
GTACACAAAATTTTAATATGAAATTTGTCTGAAATTAATACTCTGTGTTTCTGTGCTTGTATGGTGGATGATCTTTACTCAGCCTTCTTGGAGAGAGCTATGCCCCCCACACCCTTTGCTATTTGATATAATGTAGTCACTTCCAAGGTTACAATTACTGAGAGAGAAGACAAAACATACAAAACAGCAAATATTCAAAGTTCCTCGAAAGTATCTGTACAGATGTTACTATAAGTTAACACCCAAAGTGAGGAAATAAGACATATTCACTAATGATTTAAAGAGTGGTATGCTCTGAGCTGAGTAAACTCTGATGCCCTGAGCTATGAAAAGTCTAAGTGATGAAGTCAGATCCTACTGGGGTTATACTGTTTGCAGATATGCATCTGCCTGAGCCTGGTTGCGTGACAGCATTGTTTGCTAATGAGTCACAGTAGTGACAAGCAGACGGCAGTATGACAGTACCTACTTTTCACTAATGGAATGCACAACAGCTGCATAATACAGCATGTCAAGGCTGTACCTGAACTTACATGTGCATGTATGTGTATGTAACATGTTGGGTGCAATTGTGAGTGCAAGATTTTCCAGTGTGTGTGTGTGTGTGTGTGTGTGTGTGTGTGTGTGTGTGTGTGTGTGTACTTACAGACAGATACATATATACACTGATACTTTCTAATTGTATTAGTTCTTTTTAGGTTACTTGACGTTGAATATTTATTTTTATTATTTTATTTTTATATAATGTAGAGCTATATGGAATTATTTGAATTGCTTCTTAAAATGTGTGATGTTTGCAGGTAATACCGTTTATGTATCAACATTATAACTCAAATGTTACTCTTTATCACACAAGCTATCTTTGTACAGGTGTTGGGCATGCTTACTTAATTCTTTTTTTCTTTTTTTCTTGTTAGGTAAGTGGACTGGACCCAAAGGTCTTTACTCAGCCCAAATCTCTTCTAGATATAAGAAGCCAACAAATACAAGGTAAAGTACAGACAAAAAAATCTAACCTTATAGAAATAAATAGGCTCAAGCCCAGCAAATCATTCACATCTCTCAGGTTCTCTGAGGTTCAATGCGACAAAACTTACACAAGATGTCAAATCTGGCTAAGACGTGATAATTCATCTGAATGTAAATTGTTGGATGGTAATGGGTTACACACTTTAGACCCCCCATAAATACCCTTATAAAGTAGTCTAGGAAGAATAGTGGGAATAATAATGGGATGGGGCAGAGGGGGAGGATTTTCTTACCATATAATTAGTTTGGTGCATAACAGAGAGCTCAGTGTAGGGCGGTGTTTTAAGTTAAACTATTTTCTAGATTAAAGAGCAGTATGTTTTGTTTGCCTTATGGCTGATTGGCAGCATTATTACCTTTTCAAGTGTGACACAGTGATGTTCTCATTTGGATACATTCCTCATAAACCTGCAGATCTAATTAAATGCCACCTGCAGTCAGCTGTGGTTACAGAAGGAACTGGCAGTCCTAGGGGATAAGCTGTAGTCTCAGGGAAATAAAATGATCCTTTTTGCTAAGATAATTTTATCTCCTTGTATTACATAAACAGGTAATTGTGGCATGTCCCAAAAAAGGTTTAGCTATTAACCTAGTTATATGAACTAGTCTTTTCAAGTCAAAAGTGTCTATATAGAAGGCACTATGCAAGTTTTGTGTGGAGTGATGACACAAATAGTTGTGCCAAAAAGTCATTGTTTTTTTAGAATTCAGGGTAAGATCTAAGGTATTAAACCGAGTATTAGTTCTGACCAACTTATCTGACAGGAGGTTGATGTTAGTGGTAGAAGCCCCATCATCAGACCAGATGTTCATATTTTCCATGTCAAGTGTAGCTGGGATGCCCATAAGTGAAATGTCAAATTCCTAGGTGTCTGATAAATTGAAAGAACCTTCCGTGGATCCCTACTATTCACTCGGCTATCTCTGGGTAGGAGGAGTACTGGTGTTTTTTTTTTTTGTTACCCATAAGGAATTTTTTAGCAGATAGTGATTTATCCAAGAGAAAGTAATGTTATTAAAGATATTTTGTAATAGTTCTCTGAGTAAATTGGAGTGCTGAGTGCAGATAAAGGATTTTGCTAGGCAATGAAAATAACCTTGTTCTGTCATTATTTGTCAGTATGATAATGGTGATTAAGAGTCTCTCTGTTAAGTTGCTGTGGTTCTTCCAAGCATGGCTTCATTTAGACAGGCTAAGAGCTGAGCAGAGAGCTATGGTTCTTCCAAGCATGCCTTCATTTAGACAGGCTGAGTGCCTTCATTTAGACAGGCTGAGACCTGAACAGAGAGCTATGGTTCTTCCAAGCATGGCTTAGATAGGCTGAAAGCTGAGCAGAGACAGGTTTCTCAACATTTTAGAAAGGGAAGGTAGGAAAGAGATAGAGCAATAAGAGGGAAGGATTTGTGGTAAACTGTTTTAGGGAAACAAGTGACTGCTGTTTACTTTCACAAGTCAGGAAAGTATCTAATATTTGGATATACCAATACATCTGTATTGAATTTTATGTTCATAGCTATTCATAGGTTCACAGGTAAGTATCAGTTAATCATTACCTGCCTTGCTATTAGACCATAGTCAGAAATTTCCCTGAGCCCACAAGGAGGGCAACACAACTGAGGCTGTCTATTCAATTTTCTAGATGTACCTTGAAGTTGTCAAGGGTGCTTTTCTGCTTGATATGTAGTGGGAGCTTGTTCTAGAGGTAGGGAATAGGATGCAACCCTATTGCACTAGCATGTTTTATTTATCTGGTGATTAAGGTTTAGGTCTCTTAACTGGGTATTAGAGGAATCATTTGTTTTGAAAGGGACTAAGATATATGTTCATGTGTGCATGTGAACATGTACACACACACACACACACACACATATATATATATATATATATATATATATATATATATATATATATATGTGTGTGTGTGTGCATATAAATATAAATAAACCCTTCTACTGTACTTAATGTGGAAAAAACACAGCACACCACCTTGTCTAAGCCAGATACCTTGCACTGAGCTGTGCTACATGCAGTCCGCATGACTCACCTGGTGACCAATGTGTGACTGCACACAACTGCAGCAACACAACCTATTATTGTAAAGCCATGTAGGGTATGAAGGGTTTGTGTATTATACTGCAATGCAGAATACTGTATTCAATAAACATGCATGTTTAAACTTATTCAACATCAAAAGCATGCCTTTAGTTTAACCGTTATTAAATAGTAGATTATTATTCACAAGTCAAGAGGGTTAGGAAAAGGCTGTAATCATTTAAAAAAATGGGAAATTCAGATGCCAGGTGAGCCATGCTCTTGAAAATATTACGCAATTAAACATGAACAAGTCAAAGAATAAACACACTAGCTATAATCTGAGGAGCAGTGATGCAGAATATTGAAGTAAGACAAAACTGAAAGAATGGCAATAATAAGCATGCAGTCTTAAGTGGAGGTCTGCCCCCTTCCTACAAAACCCATTTGAGGCCATGGCTGCATACTGCCCTTAAATTATGCAAACATTTCTGGGATTACTTAACTACAGAGTAAAACATTTAACTTGCCTTTTACCTGTCTTTAGTTTGTAGACTTGTAGCACTGGAAACTTCAGGACACCACAAAATTGATTTCTGCTACCAGAATAATGATATATGCTTACATTCACATGTATTGAATTTTGATTGAACTGAAATTGATTTTTTTTTATCATGGTAATGGTTGTATAAGTTCAGATCAACATATATTGAACAGTTGTTGTGTCTTTCGGCTTTTCCCGGTTAGGGGTCGCCACAGCGGAACTCCAGTCCGCTAATGATTGGCAGTAGATTTTTTACGTGCCGAGTTGCCAGCTCTGACACACAACCTTCAACGAAGGTATGCCCATTCACGCATGTCTCCACACAGAAGACGCTCTAGCTGAGAATTGAACAGTCAACATATATTGAATGGTAAGTTTCCTAAAGGTTACTCCTGTAATCAAAATAATTATTTATGCTTAGATTGCTATGTAATGTATCACTTCAAATTAGTTGACAAACTACGTCATATTACAAAATTATGAAACATAATATCAGTTTAAAATAAAGGGCATAGCAATTGCCTTGGACATACGTATAAATCAATCATACTTTCCTAAACTTATTTCTTGTGAGGTCATATCTAACTCCACTATGTTATGCATGTCCAGGAGACTGGTTCAGTGAATGGCACAACATTCCAGTCACTTACATGTTTAACAAATAACATTGTTTGTGACACTGTCCTTAAGAAAAGTACCTTGAATCTGGTGATGGATACAGCCACCTTCATCTTCCACAGCTCAGTAGGAACTAGAACCATTAGGAACACCTATTGCCACACATCCATGTCTTCCTGGCAGATCACCTGGTGACTAGTTGTAGTAACAAAGGAATAGATGCCTCTGCTGCTAATTTACTTAAAAGAATATGAAAGTGTTGCCAGACACTGGTGCATAGGGTCCACCTGACCGTGACACCATCAACTGAGGTTATCAGCTGAAACTCACTCACATCTACAGGCTGTTGTAGCCAATCACTGTCCTTTCCTTCCTAATGCAGTTCAGCTTAAGCCAGTGATGGTGAATGTTTTGAGCGTGTCAAAACTTTGGAAAATGTCTATCTTGACTCTGCCGGTGTGTCACCCCCCCCCCCCCCCACTCCCACTAACAAAAGAGAAACAATTCTTTACATATTCATTTATTAAAAAAATACAGTCCAATCATGTGTGCTGCTGTGTATTATGAAAGTAAAAGAAAAATCAGTGACTTACAACAGCAAAAACTATATGCACACAGATAATTGGGCTTAAAATATTGCACTAAAAATTACCCTACTTGTAATAGTAATTTTGAACTGAACTGAAAAAAATATGGAACACATTGCATTTGATTTGACTAACATCAATTAATGACTTTTTTTGTTGCTGAGTTTTAATAGATAAGTGCAGGGTCACATAGTGCTTGTATTTTTGTTCATTCAGTTTCTTTGGTAACTCGGGTGTTGGTGAATGCTGGTGTGTCACCCAAAAAGTTGGGGTGTGGCACCTTTGACACGCGTGTCATAGGTTCACCATCACTGGCTTAAACCTTTATCTGGGCCTAAAATTCCTTTTCTGCATCTTCCCTCACATTCTCTCGCATCAGAAATCACTAATGTGCATCAGCCTTTCATTTTCTAGCTTTGGTGCTATAATCTGAGACTCAGCCCCAGTCGTCATATATGAAGCACATAACCTAACAATATTTCCCTGCAGCTAGAATCCTGTTCATTCTTAAAAGCCAAATAAGAGTATTGCTCTGGTGTTACAAAATCAGTATTTTTTCCTGTTGTTGAGTACTTTGATAATATGTACTTCTGTTGGATCTGTATAAGGAACACTTTCCCTGTGTACCATTGGCTCATCCTACAAGTCACATTTTGACATTTTAAGTTTATTGAGAATCACAACTCAGAAACAGAAAGGAGAAAAAAGTGTTTTTTTTTGTTTTGTTTTGTTTTGTTTTTCAGCAGGGCAAGCCCCCTCTAATCCCATAATTTGTTCATACCAATTCCAAGGACTGGAAAAAAGTGGAAAAAAAAAGAACACTGCGGTACACCACCAGCTGTCTCCATACATGCCATTGTGGTTTTGGAAAATGTCATTGAACAAAAGCTGCTTTCCCTGTCCCTCATACCCCCACTATCTTAAATGTACTGAGATTGCAAAATCTTGGGCATAAGGACAAACATCTATAATGCCAATTTTCTCGGAGCTCACTCTAGTAAATAGCTTTTTGCCAACGAAACATGGGAATCAGTGAAGCTAGTTTGACAATTTCCACTACACTGTAAAAGCATTCAGTGAATAGGAAGGAACCCAGCAAAGGGCTAGGTGGGTAAGAAGGATCACTTATCTAAGTCATATATCCTCCCGTGGGAGGTAGGATGAGAACACAGCCACTCTACTAGTGAATTTCAGTGGTGGCTTGGTGTCGTGGAAAATACACTCCTGCTTAGGACAGGAATAAAGACTTTAAGGAAGCTGTAAAATGATTTGCAAAAAGCTTTCTGTGGGAGGGGTTAAAATTAGAAAATAAGAGGTAGGTGAGCATTCCCTGCCATTTGCACTGGACGCTATAACTAAGTGAGCTTGTAATCATGCAATACTCCTTTCCCTGCCTCTGCTAAACCAATTCCATGATATGAGACATGGTACAGTCCGATCAAAGACAATGCCATATTCCAGTGTGGAGGTGTCCCTACCATCTCAGGAGCCACAATGAGGAGGTTCTTGCAGTATGTGGCTCAAAAGTAGTCAGTGCCAGTAAGCTACCCCAAGGTATTTGGGGTTCAACAGGTTAAACACCAAAAGTTGAAAAATAAAAAATATATAAAAGCTATTGGAGTGCAGGGAGATCATGGAGAGATGATAGGCTGAGCCCCCAATGACAGCAACTTTAAATTATTTTTGTTCTTTTTATTATTTTACAATTTTTATGTATTTCCCATTTCTGTCATCAAAAAGTACATTAAATGTGTTAATTTTCCACACAATGTGTTTCACTGTTGCAGAGCTAACTGAAATGTTTTCAGCAAATGAAGTAGTAAGTGAGCTCAGCAAATAAATAGTCAAGGAATATTACTCTCTGCTAAGTACAGTCTAAAGTTACCTAAGAGAAAGGAGGATGTAGAAGCTATAGAAATGCTATAATTTGTAAGCAACATAAAGATTTCTTAGTCTTATAGCAAAAGGATATTAATGGAAAAAGTGAGACATAACTTTCTAAATCCATATGCGTATGCACATTATTTTAAGAACTGCCATCCAGCAGACAGTGGGGAGTACATAAAGGTAAGAGCTTGTTGCTCCTGTTATCTGTTTCCATAAGCCAGCAAGGCAGGAAGGAATATATAATATAATATAATATAATATAATATAATATAATATAATATAATATAATATATAGCTCAAAATAGTAGTTTTAAATATTGATGCTGACTAGTATTTCCTCATATTAAATGGAAGAGAAATACTTTCCTAAAACTATCTTCTGCAATCAATTGGGAAAAAGTGAAATGTGAATACTCATTAGCCAAACAATGAATATTCTGTCTGCGAGGAAGTAATTAATATGTTCGATGTTTGCTGACCTTGTGCATTTGTAGTGCACCTTTTTATGTTGCATATTTTATATAAGTCCACTATTTCTCTAACTGTCTTATATTTTATACATTTTCCACTTTAGCTCTTTACCACATACTAATATAGGATGTGTCATAACTGAAAAAGGGAGCTTGTCACCATTCTGCCTATTAATTTATAAAAATTAAACAAATACAGTTATTAAGAGGTTAAAATAAGTCCAAGTAATGGATACGTTTAAAACAGGGCTGCGGTTTCTGAAAGAGAATAAAGTTTTTCACATATAGAAAACAAGAAGTCAGACACAAAATAACGTGATTTATAAGGAATGTGAGCTTGAACCATAGTGGACATCACGTCCAGACTTGGCACTACAGCAATAAACACGCTAAAGCCATTACTTCTGTATGAAATGTAGCAATGGAACTATGCAATGAACTTGGAAGAGCAGTTAAAGGAGGATAATCTCAGAGGCAATGCATTATAATTTGCTAGGTCATATGGCTCCTTGTCCCAAGGACAAAACCTGAAATTGCATGTCCAAAAAATAAATAAATAAAAATAAAATAAACTACAACTCAAACAAAAAGCAGCAACTTTCACAGCTTGCTGTCACACCATTAAACCACCCTTTGCAGGTGGAGCTTCACCCCACCAGACCTGCTACTTGTACATCCATCCACAGTACCTTTTTCCCATTTTATACATGGTGTCGGAGGTGTCACTTCAACAGTGACAATCACCTAGAGCCAAGGTTCACACCACCAGGTGGCTTATACATGCTAACTCTAAAATCACTATACCATGGAACTCAGGGATTCATACCTCTCATCTTGTTAGAGCAAGAAATCTGGGTAAAGCGTAAAATAATGGGGCAACAAAGGCCCCAAATAGGGACACATTTTAAATATTGCTCTTATAAACCTAGAAAGTTAGAATAGCAGGATTAGTATTAGCAAGTATTTTCTGAAGGATATGAAGTTTGAAACTCAAATTATGTCATTATTTAGTGACCTCAATCCTCAGTAATTTGCCAGAAAACTACAAATTTTATGAGGAACATACCAAAAATAAAAGCCAAAGATCTGGACATTCTACAAACAACAGTTGAGATTTATGGGGGAATAACCAGTGGCTCTGAAACCTCAAATTTAGTGTGTATTCACACCTCCCAATTATACGTATTTTCACAGAATGTCCAGATTTTTGCCTTACATTTTTGGTCCATTTTTCTCAAAATTGTGGTTTTGTGGCAAATTAGTGGCAAATCATTAAAAATTGAAGTTAGAAAATAATGACAGATGTTTGAGTTTCAGACTTCATGCCCTTCAGAAAATTCATGCTAGTGAAAAACTTGCTATTCTATCAATGT
This sequence comes from Protopterus annectens, assembly GCF_019279795.1. Taxonomy (NCBI): domain Eukaryota; kingdom Metazoa; phylum Chordata; order Ceratodontiformes; family Protopteridae; genus Protopterus; species Protopterus annectens. Next base: position 1,049,726,282 of record NC_056743.1, read on the forward strand.
TATAGTTGTAAGAGCAATATTTAAAAATGTGCCTATTTGTGAGCCTTTGTCTCACTTTTATTTTTGACTTTGTCCAGATTTTTTGGTCTAAGAGGTTGTCAGGTATGTGTGTAGTACTTCAGATAAGAAATTGTAGTTCTAAATTTTTAAAAACGTTTATCAAATTATCTATTAAAAGACAGGTAAACATACATTGATATAAAAGAAAACAAACCATATTACCATATTTCCAGTTATATTGATTATACATGACACGTTCTTTTTTGCAACTATCAGTCCAATATTACATAAAATGCTCAGTTCCTGCCTTCCCATGAGCCTCACTCCTCCTTTTGAACATTATTCTGCATGTATTGTTCCCACATTTTCCTTTTATTTCTACATAATGAGTTTCTTCTCTTTTCTGAAGATCCCATTTCCAGTTCTTTTGTTGTTGTTACAATATTCAGCATTTCAAATACAGTTAGTTTAGACTTTGATTTCCATTTTCTAGTCATTACTTTTTTGGCAGCCACAGAATTAAATTTAACAAGACTTTATTATGTCTAAGCAGTTTGGATCCTGTATCCCAGCTCAAAAGCACCATTCCTTGGTTATACCCATTTGCTCACCCAGTATTTCTGACAATGTAGGCTATATGGACTTTTTAAAATCTGCCAGCTCATTATACTCCCCAAAACATGTTTACAGTTACCTCCTTCTTCCCCATCGCACCTCCAACATTTGCCATCTTCCTCAGGAAAAAATATTTGGTGTGTGCTTGGAGTATAAAAATACTAATGCAAACACTTCCAAGCAAAAATCCTAACTCTTCTGGACTTAGTTGTATACTTAGGAGCTATACATATATCCTCCCATTGTTCTCTAGTAAATTGGTTCTCCAATCTCTCTTCCAAATCTTTTCTAACCTCCTTTGATTCGTATAATTATTGTGCAATGGTTTATATGCCCTATAAATTAATTTTTTTTTACAGCAGCTTCTGTTCTAGTTTCAACTGTACACTTTCAGAACAGGTCTTTTACTAGGTCCCTAGCACTTTCTCTTTGCCTAAACTCTGATATCAATCCCTGATATGGAAGGCAGTCTCTAGCCTGCAGTCCAAATGTCTTCTTGGCCTCTTCCCATTCTGTTACCTTCACTCTCTAGTTATTTGCCCCCAAGTACCTTTACTCCTTTGCTAGTTTTCTCCAGTAAATTCCAGCCCCCTCTTGCCTATTCTCTATATGCCTACTTACAGACATCCATATTGGCAAAATCTCCTTTGTCTATTTTTGTGTTGGCTTAGTTATTTGAATACTTTCTGCTACTTATTATGAATATAATATTCTGTATGGCTCTTGTTATTCTCCTTAAGGATCTGCTTCCAAAATCCCACACCCTCCTTATTCCTTCAGTTCCTCTGCCATACCTCTGAGCTGTCCAGATTTTCACAGAATATCCATATTTCTGCCTCATATTT
>NC_056743.1:1049730241-1049882741 GCF_019279795.1 Protopterus annectens
AATCCTACATATAATATATAAACTTCTATTTAAATATAAAACATTTGCATAGAAGATGCCAGATTAAGAGACTGAGAAAAGTTTATTAACTGTATTCTGATTTTCCTGATATGGGTTGGTAAGCTACCTAACCATTGTCAAGTAGCAGTTGCAGGTAGGTTCAGTAAGAGATGCTACATACAGTAAGTGCATCTTTGATAATTTCTAGATATTTGATGTCTGTTAGCAGGTGGTTCCAAGCAGCATGTCCCGGTCTGGAGAAGGCTGTCTCACTTACAGCAGTTTTAACTGGACAGTGTACTAGTGAAAAGCTGTTGTCCTGTGTATATCTGCGTACATAAGGGTTGCCTTGTAAAGTATGTTGTACTCTTGATGGGGCAGTGACCGTGTTTTAGCACCTTGTAAATTAGAGTACTTAGGAAAAAAAGTGGCCCAGCAAGGCACTGAAAGCCGTATGGGATTTTTAGCAAATTGCAATGGAGTATTTGGGGATCTGCTAATAGGATAAATCTACAGATGTTATTCTCAGCAGTCTGGGCTCCAAGAGTATTGTGGGTTGAATGCATAATTTTTACCACTACCAGTTAAAATTTGCTACCAGTGCCCCCTACCGAGCCCACCACTGCCATTCCCTAAAACAACTTGCCTGACTTGAATTCCCAAATCTTCTAAATTATCATCAACTTTCCTTTGCCCATAATCTCCTACTACTCCTAGACAGAACTCCAGCTTTGGCCAATCCACTAGAACTACAAGCTAAAACTAGAAAAATTTGCTCTAGCGAAAAAAAATTAATCAAGGTCACCAAGACCAACAACACAGCAGGGGACTCCCTCTTCCCTAACTACACAGGCAAAATTTGGAACATCCTACCTACTGCTATTACCTCAGCAGGCTCAAAGATTACATTTAGGTTCATAGGTTCATACTAGGCTATCTGCCCTAGGGCATTTATAAGCCTAGCCAGAGTGTGTTTGGCTTTCGCCACCCATTTTAAAATAATTTTGCTATGCCCTTTTTCGAGGTTAATATACTGTGCCTCTGTCTAACAGTGACACAGAAGTGATACCCGGGGTAAACCTACGATCTCCCATCCACTCATCAAGATTCCTCTTGAAGAGAGTCAATGAGGGACTCTGCCTAACCTGGACTGGGATTTTATTCCAGAGTGAAGGGAGCCTCTGGGTTATGAATCTGTCCCTCCAACATGTCTTATTTATTTCAGTGCTGAGGTTCAAGTCTCTCGAGCACGTAGCTCGATGGGATTTGGATTTTCTGAGGTGCAGCATGTCCATTAATTCCGGGTTGGACATGGCTTTATACGTCAGGCACAGATCGCCTCTGAGCAGGCGGTATGCCACTGAGTAGAGCTGGAGTTTCTTTAACCGGGCAGCATATGGCGTCTGTTTGAGCCCTTTGATCCTCTTGGTGAGGTACTTTTGGGGTCTTTCCAGTTGCTGCAGGTGTCTGGTAAGGTACATCCCAAAAGGGGCATTGTACTCAATTATGGGCCTAATGAGGGATGAGTAAAGAGGCACGATGACCTCCCCTGATCTAGATGTGAATCCCTTCATGATTAGGTGGGCTATATAAAATGTTTTTCTAACCACTTTGGCCACGTGGTTGTCAAATGAGAGATTGCTATCGACTTGGATCCCCAGGTCCCTAATTACTTCTTTTGTACTTAATGGATTACCACCTATGTGGTAATTTGTGGGCACTTTGTTTTTGCCAAAGGGGATAACTATACACTTTTTGGCGTTTAGCTTGAGGCCATGGCTCTGGCACCAGTTGTCTGTTTCTATGAGGCCCTTTTGGAGGATGCTTGTGTCGGCTGGAGTGTCGATTATGGCGCCCAGTTTGCAGTCATCTGCAAAGTTGGTCAGCCACAGTCCTTCCGTGTTGGCCTGTACCTCCAAGAAATATATACCGAACAAGAGAGGTCCCAGGACTGAGCCTTGTGGGATGCCACTTGTAACTGGTTTGGAGTCTGACATGGCTCCAGCAATTCTAACCATGTGGGTTCTGTCCTTGAGCCAGTTTGCAACCCATCTAGTGACATAGGGGTTTATATTTAAGCTGGTGAGCTTATCTATAATGCCCGAGTGGGGTATTGTATCAGGTCCAGGTAGGCTGTGTGGACCACCTTCCCCTCGTCAATGGCCTTATTGACTGTTTCAAAGAAATCAACCAGGTTTAAGAGGCAGGATCTGCCCTTAACAAAGCCAAACTGGGTAGGATCCAGTGTCTGTAGGTCCCCAATATCTTTATTTATGAGGTCCATGATGATCCTTTCCATAGCTTTGTAGACCAAGCTAGTCAGGCTTATGGGGCGATAGTTTCCAGGATCCATTGAGGCACCACCTTTGTGGAGAGGGACCACTGTTGCTGTACGCCACTCTTTAGGTACATATCCTGTAGTAAGGCTGTGATTGAACAGTAGTTTTATGTCTGGGTTTAGCTCTTCTTGGAGTTCATGTAGGATGCAGCCCGGGACACCGTCTGGTCCCATTGATGCTGTGTTTTTTGCTTTGGAGAGGGCAGCTCTTACCTGAGCATCTGAAATGTCAGGGGGGCAGCACTCTGCTGGGATAGATATTTGCCCTTTTGGTGGGGAGGGGGGAGAAGTTTGCACTGAACCTGTCAGCTAGGATGTTGGCAATGTCTGTGGGTTTGATGTATTTTTTGTCATTTTGGACTAATTCTGAGCATATCTGGGAATTCACACCCAGGTTCCTAACATAACTAAAGAAAGCCTTGTGATTAGCCTTAGTGTCCTGTGCAATTTTTCTCTCAAAGCTGGCCTTAGACGATTTTATGAGTGCCCGTAGTTTTTTGCTAATACTGATCAGAGATGCCTTCCCTTTTTGGGATTTTGCTCTATCATGTAGTAGCTTCCTCCTTCTATTGTATAGTTTGTTTATGGCTGGGGTCCACCAGACAGGACGTCTGCCTTTGGAGGATTGGGACTTGGTTTTATTTGGGATTGCATGATCCATGCATTCCTGAAGGTGTTCATAGAATGCGTTTACAAAGAATTCTGTGGTCTGGGCCATATTTTCCACAGGCCCGGGGGCTTTGAAGGATTCCACCTCGGTTTTAAGGAGTGTGAAATTTGCATTAGAGAAGTTTTTCACTGTGGTTTTCAGGGCAGGGGGTGGATTCGGGATGTGAATATCCAGTGAGATTAGTTTATGGTCTGATCTTACCAATGAGGGATACACTTCTGGTCTGGAGCATAGAGTCCCCATGTTGGTGATGATCAGGTCCAGTATGTTTTCCCCTCTTGTGGGAGTGGTAACAAGTTGTTCCATAGCATTTGAGTTTATAAATTCTAGGAACCTTTGGGCTAGGGTGTTGGAGCTAGAGTAATGCTCCCAGTCTATGTTTGGGTAGTTGAAGTCGGCCAATATAATGGTGTTTGGAGAGACCTTCATATTTTCCAGTGTTCTCAGGAAGGCCGAGTGGGGTTCCTGAGTTTGGGAGGGTGGTCTGTAGCAGGCTATAAACTGGAAGGCAGTTTTACCCACTGTTAGTTGCACATGGATAGTCTCTGATGCTTTGTGCTGTGCCACCAACCTAGAGGTGTGGGTATCTTTGACGAATATTGATACTCCCCCTCCTTTTGTGGTTCGGTCCAAGTTTTGGGGTCGAAAAGCATGGTTTGAGGTATAACCTGGTAGTGCTGGGGGGCTCTCGGGAGCCTTGAACCAGGTTTCTGTTACTGCACAGATATCGATGTTCTCCATGCTAAGGAGAGTTTCGAGTGCATGCATCTTGAGGTTTAGACTTCTGGCAATGAGTAGCATTACCCTTAGTTTCTTATCCCTTGTGATACCTATGGAGGTGGGTTTGTCTTTTGAGCCTTGCCTAAAAAAGGCACTATGGGGATAGCAAAAGCCTTTGTCAATATCCGAAAGCCCAGGGGTGACAGGTGCAAGCCGTCCCTAGCGAAGCATTGTGGCTTGTCGAGCATGTCATCCCAGGCTGACAGGCACTGGATCCCCTTTGAATGACACCAATACTTAAGCCAATTGTTGAAATTGATCATCTTGTCTTCATATTGTGGCATCATTCTTGGTGAGAGTAAGATGCTACTCAAGGTCAGGGTCATACCGGCCTGGGCTACATGCTCAGAGAGCTCCTCTATGTCTCTTTTCATGTGGTCCAGGGAGGTACGTCTCAGGTCATTCACACCAGCATGGACAATGACTGAGTCATATTTGTACTTGCCTTGGAGTGACCTGAGTGCTTGTGTTATGTGGCAGATCCTAGCACCCGACAGGCAGCTCACCGTGACCTTCTCCTTGTTCAGCCTGGTGAGCGGGACGTCAGTGTGCCTGACGATAGAGTCACCTATTACAAGTGTATCAGGTGTGTTGTTTAGCCTTAAGGGCTGTGACTGCTCGGCACACTGGCTTTGTGAGCTATGTGTTGTACGTGTTTTGTTTTGTGGTAGCGGTTGCTTGGGTGTCTGCTTTGGAGGTCTCTGCTGCTTAGGCAGATTTTTATTTAGAGCCTCCGAGTATGTTTTTGTGTGTTTATATGTTTGGTTTGCTGTCGTGGTAGGTCTATGTGAGACTGGAATTGTAGTGAGTGTGGTTTCCTTCTCCTCCTGACTGGTTACGCCAGTACTGAGTTGAGAGAGCTTAGCCTCTAGTATGGCTATATGGTTGCATCTCTCACATGTGTTGGAATTTGTTGGGAGGAGGAGAGGGTTGTCTGTGTACATGAGGCAGTTGTAACATTGCCTCAAGATTCCCAAATTCACCAGCTGGACCAGAGAGGAGATTGACAACTGACCTTTGGACATGCTAGAATAGTATTGGGAATTCCTTCATAATTGAAAAAAAAAGGGCTAATGGGGAACAAGGTACTCAAGGGGAGTTTGTGAGGATATAGTGCTTTTAATTTTTTAGTGCTGACTTATATAATTGCTTTAGTGGGCAAGTGCCAGATAACTTAAATGCAATGTGTTACAGGTAACTTAAATGCAAAAACAACAAACAGTAACTTTCTTTCAAGTGAAACAAGGAAATAAGTGCAGTAAGCAATTCAGATATCACTAGGGATCCACAGAAGCACTGAAAAGCCGCGTTTTAGGTGGAATTAGCATTTCAGGGAAATAACAAGCAAACAAAAAACAAGCATACAAACAAAGCTAGATTCAGCAGGCCTGGATCTAGTCTATGCTACAGCAAACAAGGTGTACCAATTTCAGTAAGAAACAGTTCAAATATGCAGGCACTATAAGCCTTTAACCAGAAATTCCCAGCTCAGAAGGGCAGAGTCCAGCCTCTCCTCCCACAAGAGTGCTGACCACGAACCTTCTTAATGTAAAATAACTGGCCTGAAGCCCAAGTGCTTAAACCAGAACTAATATACTTTTAGAATAACAGACACTGAGAGTGTCTGTTATTCTAAAAGTATATTAAAAGACTCCTGAAAGAAAACCTAAAGCACACATGGATATGCACATGTTCCCCACCTGGCTGACCCCTCCCCCCCCAACTTCTCCCCTTACTCTTGCCCTCTGATTTCAGCTTCATCATCAAAAGAATGCAACTTCTCTAGCTTCCTTCCAGTTCCACCTCTAATTCTAACCCCTTACTCAATACCCATATGTTGCTGCTAGAACACACTTATCTTATCTGCTACGCTTTTCTCTTTACACCTCTACTCTTACTGTATACTTAAGCTACTTACTCCTCCTGCTTTTCTTACTTAATCTGTTCTCCAATTTCCCATCTATGTCTCTTCTCCTGCTACTATACTCCCTACTATGTCTAATCTTTGCTCTCTTTGTTGCTATACTCCCTACTGTGGCTAGCTTGCTCACAAGTCAACTGTATAAAGTAAAAAATGCAACCCCTACTAACAATGTTCACCATTATGTAATGCCTCAACCTAAAACTGTAAAAGATGTGTTCAGTCTATGTAAATATGTTAAATCTTAAGCTTCAATGCTATGTTACTGGTCAGTGTTAAGTTTGGTACTGTGTAAATTTGAATGCTTCTGTATGCACTTTATATTTTTCTTAAAATTTAACTGTGGAGCTTTTCTCTCTGGGCCTCCAGTGAAAATGGACATGCATCCATTTGGACTTTCCCAGTCAACAAATGTAAAATAAATAAATAAAACAAAATAATGTAAAATGAAGGCCATATTCAAGTTTGGGTATTAAAATATTTTTAGCAATGGCCCAGTGAGCAGTAAGTGAAAGGAAGTGACTGATCTTGTAATATAGTTTTAATTGAGCAAGGACTTTATTAGTTACTAAATCTGTGTGTGATAAAGGAAAGGGTATGATCAAGTATTAGGCATAGGTACCTCTGTTTAGTGACATTAGGCATTCTTTTCCCATTAAGATCTGTTAATAGAATAGGAGGAATGGTGTGTCATTTATTGGATGAAGAACAGATAACAATGTTGTTTTTTTAGAGTTAATTAGTAGTTTGTTAGTAGTGGACCAGGCGCATAACTGAATTAAATTGTACTGTATCCTGGTTTACAGGTCAGAGTGGCTAGCACTAGATTACAGGAGCAGCATATCATTTGCATACATTATGAATTGGAGATTTGGTAATTCTAGGGGGAGATCATTAACAAAGAGAAAGAAGAGAAGAGGACCCAGTACAGACCCTTGTGGTTCACCTGTATTAAGTCTACCAGCAGTAGAGGATGAGACATTGCTATGGGCTTGGAAGGTTCTGTCTTTTAGTTAACTGTGAAACCTGCAGACAGTGTTATCTCCAAAGCTGAGTCTTTTGAGTTTGTTGAGAAGAAAGGCATGGTAGACCATTTCAAAAGCCCTTTTCATTTAACAGAAAGACCTGCAGTAAGAAGTCTTTCATTCAGGTTGTAATAAATGGTATCAGTGGCCATTACCAGGGCAGTAAAGCTAAAGAAGGCATTGTGAAAACCATGCTGTGTATCCCATAACAGGCCATAGCTATTCATGTGTTTAAGTAGTTGTTTGTACAAAAATCTTTCAAATATGTTGATGATATGGTGCAAAGAAGACATAGGCTTATAATTTTTCGGCCAATTAAAAGAAGGGAATTTAGGCAGAAGGATTATAACTGGATGCTTGAATGCTGGTCGGACAGTGCCTAAGATGAGAGAGAGGTTAAAAATATGAGTGGGGGGTTAGTGATTGTTTTTCATCACAAGCATTGGGAAGGTGGGATGAAGAATGCTGGATTTAGATCTTAAATTGTTGAGTTTGAGAAGTAGAGACTTTGTCTGTTTTACTGACATTTTGGAGAAGTGAAAGTTTCCTGCATAAGAGACTGGAGAGTATAGATCAGGGGGTTAAGGTTCTTCTTCTTCACTGGTGGGAGAGTAAATTGTTGGAAAGGTTTTAGTTATGCCAATTATGGTGAACTGCACAAATGTGAGCATTAATCATTAGCAAAGGTGGAGTGATTTAATGTTATTGGTTCATTCTTGGTAGTCAAAGAGTTATTTATTGTCCCTGTTAAGAGTTTTATTTCTTTCCGAAATGGATTGGGTCTGATCAGTTTGCTTCCTGTTTCTAACATACAGGGCTTTGGCAGGATTTGTAGCAACTCCTGTTTCTTTCTTTAAATTCAGAAAAATCTTTCTGGGGCTTTTCTCCCCAGGACTCCATTGAAAACGGGCTCCTCGTGGCCCAATGGACCATCCTGGCAAACAAACTGAAATAAATAAATAAAATAAATAAATAGATCTGTATTTTTACGGTTCCTTTTCCAGGTCTTCTAGGCTGAATCTCTGTCTTTAGCCATGGGCAACACTGTGATCTAAACCTTCTTTTTGTAAGGGTTACAGTGTATCCTGAATTGTGATCGGTTTTATGTTGAAAATTTCAAAATTAGAAGTGGGTTCACATGTGGCATATATTAGTATTAAGTGGTAGTGATACTCTGGACTTTCCCACTGAAAACTAGAATTTTGGATATGTGGTGATTTATTTATATTTAACTTTGTAAGTGATATAGCTACCATAAAATCATATTGGGAAACATTTGCTGTAAAATATACAATCAAAATATAACGATTATCTGTTAATATTGTTACCAATATAGAACATTAATAGAAGAAGTTCTAGTGTAAAAAAATAAGAGCATGCGTTACTATCACCTGGTCTGACTGTATACGTTGTACTATTCTCCACATGGCACAAATGGTCTGCTATGCGGTATGATTATTGTGACATCCAGTCCTCAGTAGTTCATGTTCTTCTGTAGCTCTAAATAATCTAAGTCACAAAAGTCAAAGAACATGGCTGAAGTGATGGAGGTGTTCACTTGAAATGCTTTTTTAACAATCTCTGGATGGAAGTTAAAGAAATAAAACAAGAAAGAAATGAACAAAAGATTCTGCCTTGATTGTTCTGTGAACTCAAAACTGAAATGCTATGCTGAATCACTGTGTCTAAAGTCAGCATCAGTACTTAATACACAGACTCATCTTAATACTGAAATGCACATCAAAGGTATTCAGTGTCACACTGCTGCTAGATCTCCTTCCAGATCCTAAATAAATGATGAAAAATCAAAGGCATCTAGTATTGTTCCAGTGCAGACAAGCGAGTCTCAGGTGCCAGAGAGCATCCCATGTTTTCTTTTGCAAGCTGTTCAAATATTTTTGCAACTGGACTACATTACAAAGAAGTGCACAGCGTGAAATGGCAATTCTCTTAAAAGGCATTTCAGGATAAATCGCAGTGTTTAAAATGTGAATTGTTACAATAGGTGAACATAAATTTACCTGAACAGTTTCACAGGAAATTACGGGGCTTATCACTATTTATATATTGTACCATAGAAGCATCCAGTGATATTTTTCTGCAAACCCACATGCTCATCATTTGAACTGCTGTCCATGTTTTACATTGTTTTTTTCCTTTTCTTTAGCTAGTAACACTTAAACGTTGAAGAGAGAGTTCAGCAACTATACAAACTAATGTTCATCTGCCTAATATCTAGCACACATTGCAGAATGTTATCTGACTAAAATCTAACACACATTGCAAAATGTTGACATCTGACTAAAATGTAGCACACATTGCAGAATGTTGACAACTGACTAAAATGTAGCAACTTTGCAGCATGGTAACATCTGACTGAAATGTAGCACATATCACAGATTGTTGACTACACTAAATCAGTGTTTATTAGTATGATTTTCCATGCCACACATTTCCCAGAATCTCTTGCAACTTCCATCACAGTAGGACTGCTGCAGAGGAAGTCTCAGTGGCCTGTGGTGCATGTAATGAATCTGTATAAACTCCAGGCTTTTATTTGCCTCCCCAGCTACCATACTGAGAATAAACATAGCCAAAAGACTTAGCCCCTAGAGAGAAAAAAAAAATGATCCTGAAAAATATATGTTTGGAAATAACTAAAGTTACGAACTGAAGCTACTGTTTGCTTAGTTTCCTACTGTTTCTGTCCTTCTCTGACGACAGTGGCAAGACACTGTAGGATGTATGGATTCAAAATTAAGTTTACATGAATATAATCAGTATTTTTCATTCTAACATGAGATACTATATAGAAGACTGTGGATAGTCTTTGATAAATAATTCGACTGTCTTTACTTCCAAAGAATGACAAATAAACACCAGACTTCCTACTCTGTTGGTTCCTTTCAGAAATTAACATAAGCCAGTGAATAAACAAATAGTAAGTTAACTTGCATTGTACCTGAACATTAATTATGAAAAATAATTTTGCTTCAGTACATTTGTCAGTTGCACAGTTTTTCCTTGTGTTGTCTTTATACTGCAGTATTTACTTGTGCAAAGGAACACAGCTTTCCATACACAAACATACTGTTATATTAGTGTGATTAGTGTGATAGATTGTTAAAGTATGGTCCAATTACACTGTATTGCAGAAGACAGTAACCTAACTACTACAATACAGAAAGTGCATTTATGAATGACCCTGTGTGTAGAAAACTATTTGATGTGACTAGTTTGTGGATGTTACAGTTTACTACAGTGTTTTGCGGGTGAAACAATTTCATGGCTCTTTCCCTGATTTTCATGAATGGTTATGCTTTGTTGAATGGGTTAGTCCAACAAGGCTAGTGACCTCTTTTCAGTGGAGACCCAAGATGGTATTTATACTACTAGGGCAGTTTAACCAAGGTATCAAGGAACTTCCTCTACTCTTTTTGATAGGTGCTGTGGGATCTTTTACATCCACCTGAGCTACCACAACTCAAAAAAAGGGACTTCGGTTAAATGTCTCATCTAAAGGACAATCGGGCTGGACTGTCTACGTATGCAGGCATTTTTTTGTGAAAAAAATGGAGAGAAGGAAGAAAAGAAAGTAAACCAACTATGAAGAGAAGAGAGGAGAAGAAGCTGTGATGGCATATGCATTGAAAGAAGGTGTATGAATTCTGTTGTGGGCCGCAACGTTTCAGATACTCATAGTAGGACATTTCTAACAGCAAATGAGATTCTGCAGCACAAACCACATCCTCAGCTAGTGCAAAGGACAATATTTCCAAACCAAGATGGTCTTGCAGAAAAGGGAAAAGGAACAACCATAGTGCTGTTTGAACAATGGTGAACAAATCAGTGAATGTTTCCGAGCATACGCCTCAACTGTCCAGATTTTCAGAGAATGTCCAGATTTTCACCTCAATCAAAATTCTGGCCTGTTCCTCATAAAATATGTGGTTTTCTTGAAAATCACTGGGATGATCTGAGGAATAAAATCACTAAATAATCACATACATTAGAGTTTGAGACTTCATATCCTTTAGAAAATGCATTTTACCACAAACCCTGTTCTAGCTTTTTAAGTTTATAAGAGCAATATTTAAAATTTGTCCCTGTTTTTGGGCCTTTGTCCCTCTTTTATAGCCAAGCTTTGTCCAGATTTCTTGAGCTAAGAGGTTGAAAGGTATGGTTCTGAATAAAAACATTTAATTTCCATTTAAAATATTATACAACTCTGAGCAAGTCATTAAATCAGGCAGTACTTCCATTTTGCTCCTATAAAGGCATTTTTACCTAGTTAGTTTACTGGTCAGCAAAAGCAACAGTAATGACAACAACAACACAAATAAACAAAACAACATTTTTTTTTTTTGCAAAGGGGATTACTAATTAGCAGCTCCATAGGACATGTTGTGGAATGGATGGGAAAAAGTGCATGCATACAGCACACAAATATTTTATTAAAAACTTCTGATTAACTGATTTTTGGGAGTTCTTCAAGTTCATGAAACTCATAGTACAGTTTGTTTCTTATGCTGAGTTTTAATGAAAATGATGGTGTTGTCAGAATATCATTAGCACTTTTAACAATGTCTAACTGTTGTATTATAACTGCAAAAAAATATATGTGTGTGTGTGTGTGTGTGTGTGTGTGTGTGTGTGTGTGTGTGATCTAAATGCATATACATAACAATATATTTATCACAACATTTTTGCAGGCTTCCTGGTCTTCACTGCAAAGTGTGTCCATCTGAGGACATTCAGCAAAAAGTGTGAAGCCACATGCATGGTACTGAATCAGAATATTTTTAACAGCTATTAGGAACCAGTGAGAACATCTTAGACTTGCACATTCTGAGGTGAAAAAGGATTGACATGCAATGCTCTATGTAAAACATTTAATTGCCTGCAGCAGTGTGGAATAAGTTCATAGGTAAGTACTAGGCTATCTGCCCATGGGCATTTATAAGCCTAGCCACAGAGTGATGGCTTTCGCCTCCCCATTAGATTAGTAACCTGGGCCTCTGTCAACATCATCAGTTTCCATCAGTAGTGCACCCTGGTCAAAAGGAGTGAGCTCCTCCTAGGTGCATTTCTCTGCACATATTCAGAGGAAAGATGGGAAAATTATGTCTGCTCTAGAAGTGTTATTTAGCATGACACCACAGAGAGTTTCATTCCCTCTCATCCTAAAAAAAGCCTTCCTCTAAGGTGTTGTCACAGAGTCATATCTTTCAGAATACATGTTCCATTACCATTTGTGGGAATTAAGGCCTCAGTAAGGTGGTTTGTTAAACTAATACAGGCTGACCTCTCAGTCAAAGGAAGAGTGTAAATGTTCTAACCCTTGTAAATGAGAGGCACCTGCCTAATCAGATGGGTTGGTGTGATCACTCCCTTAATTCTCCACACCATCAATCTGGGAGTACCCATTATCCCTATGAGATTACCATTACAGACTTTTTTTGTAAAAGCATCTGGGAATACATATGTAAATGGAATGCAGAGAGATATCCTCTTTCTGAAAAAAAAGTGTTATCATAATTACTTTAAAACCCTGCAAAACATCAAAAAGAAAATTACCTGATTCACAGACAATCTGGGCTACTTTTTTTTTTTTTTTTTTGCTATCCTTCTGCTTGGTAAGAGTTCAACAGTGCAGCAACCAAGATATGTCTTCTGAATTCCAGGTGGCTTCAAAGTCCTTAGTCCTTATGTAAAGGTCTCTTCTACAGGCACAACCGCTTTCTAAGCCCCTCTACCCGTCAAACTCTTGCATCCACCTTCCTACTCCCCTCCCGTATGTATGGTGCCCCTTTTTTCACCAATCTTCATCTTGGCCTTCGGTCCAAACTTGAATCCTGCTACCACAAGATCTCCAAATTTGCAACCAATTCAAAAAACTCATCCCACCACTGCCACTCCCTCCTCACACTCAACTGGCTTGAACTACCCAACTACCTCAGTTACCTACAACTTACCACTGCCCACAAGCTCATCTTTAAACCTGCCAACTGCCCAGCTCTCGCTAATTACTTAAAACCTTACATTCCCAACTGCTCACACAGATCCAAAAAACAAAATGTCCTTCAAGTCCACAAACCTACACAACCTCCTGGCCATCTACTGCTGTCCCACCCCTTAGCTAAATACTGGAACACTCTCCCCACACACCTATGCAACCTACCTAACCATACACATTTCAAATCTCAGCTACTCTCTCATCTTTCTTCCAAATGGGAATTCCCTTGCCACGCTCCAACTTAAATCCCCCATTTCCACCTTGCACTGACTCATCCAACTACCTCTACTATTACTTCATCCCACCCAAAACAATCCATCCCCTACCAAAAACTAATTTTCTCTCTAATATATATTGTACTATACTCTCCAATCTCAATTATACTATTACCCTCTCCATGCATAATATTTTCCTAGCCTACTAATGGCTAGTAGCTATATATTTTGAAATGTTAAACCTACAATTGAGTTTATAACAAAAATATTCATTTTAACTGTTGAAATGTATGTATTGAAGTATGTCTTTTCATTTTTGTAACATTGTGACAAGCCAATTGCAGATATCATGGAGCTTATCTGTAAATGTTTAATTAGCTGTATGAACTATGTCCTTTTGTAACATGTGAAATGTAACTTGCAATTATTGTGGAGCTTTTCTCCCCGGGACTCCACTGAAAATGGGCTCTTCTTGACCCAGTGGACTTCCCCGGTCATCAAACTTAAATAAAATAAGTAAATAAAATTATTACACCATAAAGCTACAATGCTACAGTTTGTGGCTAACATTTACTTTTCAAAATCAGGGAAATGGACTCCTTCCTTCTGTTTATTTAGACACAAGGTTTACAATCTTGTCTGGGTTTAAAGAGAACCAGGACAGTTGTGATTGCTCCGTGCACTTTCTTGGTTCATGTGGTTAGTAAGAAAAATCATAAATGTATCCATAGACTATAGTATTTTTTCTAGGTGCCAATTTATTTATCTCCACATTTTGATCTGGAGAGGTCAAAGAAGTGACCAGACACAGGCATGTTCCTCTATGTGAGAGGACATTTGTTGTTCATATCTTGTATTCACTTCTCTTACAGTCTCTAGTATTTTTCCCTTCGAAGCCCTTGAATTTTTCTGGTTAATTAGTTGATTGGAAACTTAAGTCTCCCTTTGAGTTGACCAGTAGACAGAAGCTGATACAGAGTGATTTCCACCAGTTGACCTTGTAGTTGGAAATACCAGAAAATCCATTTAACACACACATTATCACAGGGAACAGATCATAAGTGTCCATTAAAAAACACACAGATCATCGACATTGAGTCCTAATGAGTTATTTGACCAACCCTTTCTACATGTTTGCAGCTCTTACAATGTGTCTCTTAATCTTATAAGTTCATAGATAAGTACTTGGTTAGCTGCCTTTGTAGGCCATTTTAAGGCTAGCCAATTTCCCTTTTTATACTAAAAAATCTATCCCATTTGGTTATAGATCAGTCATACCCATCCTGTGGGCAGTAATTATACATTATCCTTAATGGGAATAATTGTGATCATACCATGGATAATTTGAGGGGACCCATGCATGGGATAAAGCATTTAGGAGCTGCCTCTATCTATTAGCAGAAATGGGAGCAGTCCTGGGGTAAATTTTCTGTTTCCCATCCATTGATCTAAGTTGCGCTTGAAAATGGACAGGGATAAACTTTATTTTATGTGGATGTGAAGTCTGTTCCACAGCAGTGGCATTCTTTGTGAAATATACCTACCCCTCCCAAACTGTTTTGTTGATGTTGCAGAAGACCGAGTATTTCTGATACCGTTTGACGTGCTGATGTGCAGCAAATCTGTCATAGTTAAAGGTTCAATTACCAGCTCAGATAATAACGGAGTAAAGGAAGGAAGCAGATTGAACATCCAGAGATAATGTCTTATCCCTGATTTGCATCCTGGATTTGAACCAATTTAAAGTGAGTAAACTAAAAGAAGTAGCACAGTCTTCAGCTTCACAGCCATTAAGGGCATAGAAAACCTGTTATCTATCTATTATTTATTTTTGCTTTACCTGTCTATTTATCAGATAAGCCCACTGGACTAAACTGTCCCTTTTTGTGGCAATTGTGCACAAGAATCTATTGTTCAGAATAAATGGGATCCTTTGGGTATTTTGACACCTCTGTTGTATGTATGTGGGAAGCTGTGGTTCTCCTAAGACACTTACGTAAATCAGATTCAACAGTGAATTCACAGCATTTGTGGGCAGAGGCTTATATAGTTCTACCAGCAAGCTATCTGGACAAGTAGCTTTTCCATATTTCACATTTGTAATGTGCCTTGTTCATATCCTCTCCTGTAAACTGTCTTATCTGGCAATGCTTCTGGTGCTTTCAGAAGGTTTAGGCCTCTTAAGAGTACACCAACTGTTCTTCAGTAAGAGGCATATAAAAGCCATATAAGGCCCTCCATCAGTACTCCAAGCAATAGAGGCTCTGTACTTCTGGACCTGCAGAAACTGAAAATAGGAACAAAGGCCATAGAAACATAGGAACATCCAGCTAAAATATGGATATCTAAATAGCATAAAATTTGAATACCAAATACTTTGTAACTCTTCCCCCTTCAAGTAGAAATGTGGGATACTATTTAGAAACACATTTAAAAACAGAGTGACAAACATGATGGAAAAAATATAATCATATCTTTATCAAAAAGACAGTGTAGCCATTTCTTACAATTCAATGCCACTAGTATGTTGGTTATATAGTGTGGTTTTCTGTGTACTCAACAGCTTCAAAAAAAATCACATGTGATGATGGGGATTCACAAAATTGAAGGGGTAAAGCAAACCTGAAAATAGGGAATACTGTACAGGGGTAAATCAAGCTTAATAAAAATAGGAACATGCCTACCAAACTAGGACAGTTGAGAAGTCACGTGCTCCCTCCCTCTTGTGGAGCCTTATGAATTAAAAGGAATTTGTTACTTTTTGGACTCCGTAAGTTCCGTTTCAACTGCCCGTTCTGTCCTCTGCCGTGACGCTTTTAAATCTGAACTATACTTTCTTTTTTCGAGATTAAGAATTGAATATCTCTTAAAAACGGTACAAGAACATTAGTTTATACTTGAATCTGAATTTATTTTATTCACATTTGAAATTAAATTTATACATCCACAATGCAATTCTTTCTGAAGCCTTAAATTGCATGCTTCCATCAGTACATTTAACGTGCATTTATCTTACTTTCTCGTAAATCTTATATTTATAAACAGTGCTCGCGCGTAAAGGTTTTTAGTAGCCACGTTGTAGTTAATTAAAAATCCGAGTTTTTGTACTTCGTGGCTATTTAACGTTGTAAATGTGAGAAATGTGTACGTTTTAAAAATAAAACTTTCTTTTCGTTCGTGACATCTCCTGAAACTCGCCCATTCTGTATGTTTCTGTGCTATTTTAACTATAGTGCATTCTGTCGCTGTGAGCTTAACACCGGGAGAAAGACAGGATGTTGTAACAGCCATAGAGGGAGGTGCACTTGTTTTTGTAATCATCCCAGTTTCGCGCGGCTGGAATACGGGAGAGAGCATTCTTTTTTTTTTTGGATTTGCGGTGGGTGTAACCCATTTCTTTTGTGAGAGCGATTTGCGCGGCCCCTGTAAGGTAGGAAAGTGACTTGCGTTGATTCGCTGGACGGGTGCAATGTTACCTGCAGCTTCATTTTACCCCATTAGTTGTGAAGGCAGCAAGGTATTTTTATGCTCTGGGCAAGGTCTTTCACTCTTTCAGATGACTGATGACAGAAAAAAAACATATTTTTGTGGCTGCAGCGGAGAGTAAAGTTTGGGTTAGACAGTAGGGGCGGGGGTTGTACTGAGGGAGGCGTGGCTATATGGAGACCGAGCGCTTTGGTTCTTCACAAACTTTTTGACTGCACAGTGAACAAGTTTGTAAGGACGAGGGCAGCTGTCATTGATAACAGTTAATCACTATAGCAGGTGGGGGGTCTGTCGGGCGGGACCACGCCGGGACCTGCGTTACTGCTCTTTTTAGGATATATACGCGTTCAGTAGCTATGATTCCACAGGTATTGTCATTTTGGTGTTTAATAGGTTTGCCTGATTAGTAAGTCCTAGATCTGATAGTGAATTGCACGCTTGTGAAGAGTAGAATGGGAGAGGGAAAGAGCTTGCCTTCTACACAGTAGCCTAACTTTTAAAGTCCATTGAATTTACTAGGTCCCCCTTAACACAATAGGTTGTTGCAGTGTAGTGTTGTAAGTTCAGTTTACTTGAACGCAGTGCTTTAAGTAAACCTCCTGCACAAACACATTGATGTATAGCTTGCAAATACAATACAAATTGTTGTTTCTGCACATCCTTTATTTTGGGGGGGGGGGTGCAATCCTTTGCTATCTTGTAAGTGACCGTTTGAGTGGATGTTTTTTCTTGACAGCTTAGCCTGCAAGAGCCGAGTGATTGCTTTTGGGATGTATGTGCTGAAAGGAGCTCACAAATCCTGTAGCCAGGAGTGGGACAAATATAAGTGATCAATCTGGAATACTGTTGAGGTGACCTTCCTTACAAATGTCAGGTATTCGTGCGAGCCCAATCATCACCAACTTCTGTATTATGCAGCTCGTTTCGTAGTAAACGTGTACCGCAGTGTATTTCAGAATAAACAACTATGAGTTGCTGGGGTTACTAGCTGTAGTTTTGATGTATTTATTTATTGGTAATGTCAGCAAAACTGTAACTCAGACGTGCGTAACATTCTTCATGGCAGTAAAAACGTTGCTACTAAAATGTTTATTGTATTTTTCTGCATTAATATTACTGTCATATTGTTATAATTTGTGGAGCAGAGGAGGAGTTGAGCAGATAGCGTCAGAAAAACTGACAAAAGTACCAAAGTTGGGGAGCACATTTCTGTGGCTGTTTGGGTAGTTTTATCAAAATACTATAAATATTTGTCCAGTGTCTGGTATTATGGCTTTATAAACTGTACTGTTTTTGCCTTCTAAATGTTGTTATTCGGACATGCAGCATTGAAACTGCCTTTCATTAGCTGTCAGCCTAAATTTAGCTTCAGGGCTTACTTACCTATAGTTAGTGCAGTCTAACATTGTGCTGAACGAATGGGGGATGTGCGATTGTTTTGAAATTCTTTCTGGACATGTGTATTGTTTTTTATTTGTTGCACTTCTGTCATCCTAGTTGAGCATTTATTTATTTGTGTTCTGATGTTTATTGCTGCTGCAATCAAAACCTTGAAAATGTTGGCGTGTTATATTCTTGTATATTGTGTTGTATGTGATTCATGGCGGCCCCATCTCTTTTCAAGGTTCAGACATGACCTCTCTGCTTTTGATTAGAGTGTTTTTTTTTATTGTTTGTTTATTCTTAGAGAAATGTCATCACCCCAAGCTGTTCAATACCAAAAGTGCCTTGGACAAATGCTTCCACATCATTTTATTCCTGATTTTTTGTTGGTAGTTACTTTGACTGACTACATCATATTTGACTGAAGTACATCATTCTATGCCCATTCTGCTTGCTAAGTATCTATTATGGTTTAAGTTAAGTATTTGGTGACTTTCATATTAGTGCAGCAACTGAGATTAGTTTGGGAGTAGTGTGGGGTGGCAGTGGGCCACTCAGGGTGAGTAAACAGAGTCCCTTGCAGAAGCTGTACTGGAGGGAGTGTATTGCAGTTCTTAGCACAGTAGCCCTCATCCAAGCCTCAGTTTGACATTCCCTTGTATTGTACAGCAGCACAAGTACTAAAAAAGGAAGAGATGATGTGACTAGATGCTTTTAGTTTTGCTGCACTTCCACTCACACAAAAAAAAAAAAAAAAAAAAAAAAACATAGTGCCAGAAAACTTGAAACACTGTGTGAGTGATGCCTGTGATGACAGGATAGATGATAGGACAAAGTTGTCTGCCCATACTGTTTCTACCCATAATTCGTATCCAGGTCAGCAGGTAGGGGACTCCAAACATTTGTATGGGGACTGAGCAGCATGTCTGTCGGTTGAGAGCTACTGAATGAGATAATATACCATTAGTACAAAGAAAATAAAAACTTGTTAAAATTAAAATGGTGCCGTGATTTTTTTTTTTTTTTAGTTTAGAGAAGATAAAAGCAGTTGTCAAACCTTTATAATACTGTGGCTTCTCACTTTTGTAGTCTTCTTTTTGTACTTGGGTACTTTGAGAGTGGAATAAGTGAAAAAACGAAATCAAAACCAGAAGAAAGGTTATTATTAGAGTTGCAGGCAGGACCAGCCTTTGCTCAACTGGTACCCTAGGCAAAAGGTCTCCACAGCGCCCCTCCAACACCACCCTCTGCCCCCCCCCCCCATCCTGATTTACCTACATCATCTAGATTACTGGAAGAGTGCCCCTGCTAGAGTGGCGCTCTTGGCAGCCGCCGAGTTGGCCTATGCCTAAGGCCGGCTATGGTTGCAGTTTTGCATAAACTGTTCTTTCTGGCTTATCAGCTCAAAATTAGAACTTCTATTTTCTGTGGGTTGTAAACAATTCTAGTTAAGCAGAGGACTGAGCAGGCCAAAAGACCCACCTCACTTCTGAGTGAGAGAACTGTTTTCATGAAGAGAGCCACTATAAAAGGCAGTCCAGGTTGACTTGCATGACAGAAATTATCATTTGATGTTGTACATATATAATTTGCACGGTCCGAGATCGTATCCGATAATGATTGCAGAAATGTGTTGAAACATGTAATGGACAGGATTATTTTAATGTCCTTGTTTGGCAATCTAGATGGTACTGCTTCCTTAACAAAATAATCCTTCATAACGGGGGGAACCATACTAGAGAATTTTTGTAGTAACTGAGAACGAAAGAAGTGGCATTTTCATTAAATGGGATATAATTTTATTAACAAAATACAACAAATAAAAATACTTGGAGTCTAATGTATTTGATGTATTGTAAATATGGTTGCTTTTGAAATGTGGCATTTTTTTGTATTTACAGTTGGAATTGTAGTACACAACAAACGTATGTGGCATTTTAAATTATTTTATTGTTATAACGCATATTTCACAGTTACAGTATAAACATCTGTACCTATGGTTAAAGAATGTACAAAGAGCTTTAGTGCACAGCCATAACATAGTATCATGACTGAAAGCTGCATATTTTGGCACACAAGCTGTGCAGCAGATAAGAGTAAACTATGATTGTTTTCACATGCTAGGAGAGGTGTGCGTCTGCTAGCAGTAGCTTAGCAAACTGTTAAGAGCCATGTGGTAATATTTCTGTGATAGTGTGATAGATGATTGATGTCTCAGTACCTTGCTACAGGGGCCCCTCAGGTTACAGAGGAGATGCTGTCAAAGATGTTGGATGGGATTGCAGCGCATTTTTTATTTTATTTATTTATTTTTTTTTTTTATTAAAGCTTGTCATGGCAAGCAGGAGAGGATCATTCCTAACAGAATAATTTCTCTTTTGAAGGAAAGAAAATTGCAAGCATCTTGAACACAGTAGGGGAGTTGTGCTCATGTTCCTGGACTCTGTTCTTCATTGGCAGCTGGCCACGCTGTAAGAACTTAGTGTTGGCACATGCAACAGGCTGGCATAAGTATGGATCTGTAAGAGCGGTCACTGTCAGCAGTAAAGACGTCCAGTTAAGTAATACGAGCTCATTAGCTGATCCTCAACTGTTACAGTTTGAAACTGATGAGTTTGTTTTAAATCCATTTTTCAGTAGGGTTGGAAGGAGTAGTTAATTGCCTAAGAAAAGTTAGGGATGTGAATGGCATGCTGATGTAGATAGAAACACTGCAGTGGAATAAACTGCTTTTCAGATAATTGTGCCACTGCTACAGATGTGTAGTTTTCAGGCATTGGTTCACGGAACCCTGAAAATGAAAAAAAGAAAATGAGAGATTGGGGAAATGGGTGTAGTTCACTGTCAAGTGTCATAGTTAGGAAACTGTTTTGTGATGTTTATCATGTATTCCATCTTTTCCTAACAAAAGCCTGAAAACGTCTAAAGCCTAGAAAGATGTGCAAGTACTCTTGTTAAAATTTTAGCACATGACTAGTATAGTTTTCTTGGATAAGTATTTATTCATTAGTTTCACTTCTGTTCTGAATGTGCAAATAGGTATGTTTTGTTTTCCATTGCAATGTGTTTCATTTCTCTTTTTGCTGATCACGTTTACATTTTGCATATTTCTTCGACTCTGGGGCTGTTAGACAAGTGCGGACTTTGGAGATGTGTGGATTGCCAAAACAAAAGTTACACAAGTCTTTGATTGTGAGAAATGATATAATATTGGATGTGGGAAAGAACCAATACATTGCTAAACAGTTGAATGTGAACAGTAATCTAAAACTGGCAGCTGGTTTGGCCCTGTTTATAAGCTGATGACAGCTTGATTCTGTTTTGTGGCCTACATTTGCTGTAACTGTAAAACACGTCTAATGTGTGAGCACAGAAGATGGCAAACTGCAGATCTGGATGGTGTACGCCTGTGTCTGTGTTGTGAAGTTTTACTCTTTGAAATCTGAAAACCTTTTTCAAGTCATACAGCCCCATTGTTTACATCCCATGTTCTGTCTGTTTGCCTGTTAACATCAAAGTTTTTTTATTTTCAGTATGATCTTTTGAGCATTCTTTGCAGTGCTAAATATTTAGCGATAGTATGAAGTTGATGCTGTGATATCTTTAGCCAGGGTTCATCTGTTTATGCATATGTTGTACTGGAAAATAATGCTGCATAGAATAGTGTGGAGGCAATCTGCTGAAGCAGTGTTATGGACTATGCTAGTGTCTTGTATACATGTTTATAGCCTGTATCAACATTGAAACTAGCAGGCAAGTTTCGGTGAAGCTGTTTTTGTTTGCAGTTTAAATTCAACAAGAACTGCTTACTATTAAGTCATTTGTGTTGTTGCTGCTTCAGTTTTGAAATTCAACATGTAGAATTACAGGAAGAATTTCTGTTAATATATGATGCTATTAAAACTTAAAAATTATTTAATAAATCTTCTCCCTGACAGCCTTCAGTTATATGGGGAAGAGTGATTCGTGGGTGGACAAGCTATAAAACCACTGTTACAGGTTTAAACTCCACTACTGGATGGTTTCTTAACATTACAGTACTAAGGACCGTTTCTTCTCTTGACAAACTTGAGGAATGTGCAGCATTCTTGAGGAGTTTCTGCTGTGATTTTGATGCGAGTTGCAGTTGTATGGTATTGACTGACGTGCTTTCATGTGTTGAGCCTTATGAGCTGCTTATTTGAGTGTGGTCATCTTTCCAAGGATCTTAAAGGAGACATGAAGAAGCTTACTTTAGATACTTCCAGCCATGATAGTTATTACATCTCCAACCTTCCATTTAGTAAATAAGGTTATTGCTTTTCCACAGCACGACTCCATTTTGGAGAAGTTTCACAATCCATTCCCATTCTGTTCTGGTCCTTGATCTCTGTCCTGCATTTAATACATGGACTACACCATTACTTGGATTAACCACACAGCTGCTGGTAATGTCCTCGGATGGATAAGTTGACAGGTGTCAGATCATTATCTTGTCACTGCTATTTTTGGTGTCCATTTTGGGCTTTCTGTTGTTCTCTCTTAGGTTCCAGTAGAACTCTTTTTAGGGGGATCATCTCTATCACTGTGGCATAGGTGATATTACCTCTTTCCTTAAGGACAAATTATTTTTGCTGTATATACCCTTGATGATGAGCTGGAATACATCCAAAACTGGATGGCAAGAAACTATCTGCATTTCAGCATGTCTAAGAAAAGTGGCTTTGACATTCAGATCTCTAAGTCACTCCAGTTGCCTGGCTGTTAAACCCACCATCCTTTTATAGTGACACATCTGGAGACTGGAGATAAAGTGAAAAATCTATTGTGTGGTTTTAGGATGTAAATTAACACTTGGGGACTAGGTGTCATTTGTCATCATGTTTCCATGAACGTATGGATGGAATCCTGTGGTTACATCACAGATAGTTTTTGCAAATCCTTTCATACTAGAGGACATTTTTCTAATTTCCATCACAGTGACTGTCATAGTTTTGATGGGGGTTGTTGGGAATATGAATTTGGTCTATGTCCTGCATAGATGTATGTGTTGGTTTGGGAGTGAGCCAGGATTTTCAGACTGTCTTGTTTTATCTGGTGGGTTTGCAGTTTGGTTTCACTGTTTTCTGTAGTATATTGCTGTAAGATGGGAAGCAGGAACAATTTTTGCTGTTGGCAGTCCTTGCATTTTGTATCCAGTTATGCAGCCATGGAGTTATTTTTTTTTTCCAGTAAATATGGCTTTTACTTTCCAGTTATTTGTTTGTTTGTTTCATTGGTTGCACTTTTGATGGTTATTCTTTGTATGACATGAATCTTGTGGTTTTATATTTAGAATAATTATTCTTTGTATGACATGAATCTCATGTGGTTTATATTTAGAATAATTAATGAACTGTTTGAAACCAGCCTTTTGGGTTACTTGAGATGTCTGATGCTCTAAGACTTCTGCAAAATTACTTTGCTAGATTCATTGATAGATGCATTTTATTTATTTCATTTGTGTATGTATGTGTATCTATTTATTGATTATAGCTTCCTGAAATGGCATGGTAGAATAGTTAAGGACTGAATGGTTTATAATGCACTTTTATTTATGCAAGAAAAAGTGTGTGTGTGTGTGTGTGTGTGTGTGTGTGTGTGTGTGTGTGTGTGTGTGTGTGTGTATGCCACTGTCAGGAGGCAGCCTATTCCAGTTGTCATGATGTAGGTTCAGGTACTGGCCAGGGCCAAATGGAGAGAAGGGGAGAGCAGAGACCGGACAGTAGCAAGCCATCTCTGATTACTCTTGGGGAGGGTCATCGACTAGCAGAGATTACAAGCCTGTCTTGGGTAGCAGAATTCTGTAATAACTATTAGAACTGTGTCGTTTTAGCAGCATGCAGTGGTCATAGGACACCATTTGTGCATTGCTTTGGTACTGGTTAGGGTAATAAGGAAGATTGTGTATAAATTAGAAGCAATTATAATAATAAAAAAAGCAATCTGTAGTGTTTCACATGTATAGGAACGCTACTAGGGTAAAGGCAATGCTCTGTCAACTTTTCCTTGTCATTAGGTGACATCAGACTGTGTCATACGTCAACTGACAGCTGCTTTCCTTTATCTTACAAACAGATGACCATATTTATTTATTTATTTTTTTAATTAAATTCTTGCAGTAAGGGAAAGAGTCTGAAGCCCCAGGATGACTTATTCTTTTTAACTCCTTTATATATGTGTTTTTTTCCCTAGATCTAGATACTTCCTTTTTTCCAATTTATTACATAGCATCAATAGAGTTTCATGTTGTATTGTCCCATTGATGTATCTGAATGGCATTTTAAGTTGATGCCCTAATGGAATCAGGGCTCCCGAGTGCACTTTGCAACATGTATTGTTTTGTGAATGCAGTGCAACTTTAAGTATACTAATACATACAGATCCTTTTTTTTTTTTTTTTTTTTTTTTATTTTTACATTTGTTAAGCGGATTAGTTAGACTGACCCCAGAAAACCCTTTTTCAGCAGAGAACCAGGGAGAGAAGCTCCAGGAAAGTAATTTAGTAAAAATAAGAAAAAAAAAATAACAATTCAAGTTGTAAAATGCTTAACAGTACAACAACAGAGAGAGATGAATATTTACAGGGCAAAAGTACAGTATTTTTGAGAATGCAGTAGCAATATGTTTGAGAAATTTGGTTAGCATTAAGTTATATACAAGGAAATATAACAATGTTTTAAAATAAAAAATATTTTCTAATATGTAATATACAATTCAGAGTAACATCATGACATAGCACATCAAAGATGCATTTATTAGCATAGGTGTAAACTGCAGAGAGAGTAATGTGTGTAGACAGTAGATAGGAACATCTGACTTCTCTGGTGTCTACTTGTCATTTGTGGAGTTTAAATACAATTTTATGTAATGTTTGATTATAGTAATAAACCTCTGGGGTAATACACAACAGAAAGATAAGAAACAAAGGTATCATTTTGGAATTTCAGAATGTTCTTGCATACACCATTCATGAGAAGCACTGGAAACATGCAACAGAAGCCATTATAGAGAATGATGACTTGTATATCACATGGGATCACCTGTTACCGACAGTAAAATGCATGCGAGAAAACTGGATATAGTAGTCCATGAAAAAAAGTAGCACTGATCATTGAAATTGTTATAACCAGTGATTACAGTGAGCTACATACAGAGAGTGACAAATTCATAAAATATCAGGATTTACAGGCAGAAATGAGAGCAATGTGGAGGAAAGATACCCAAATAGTTCCAGTAGTAGTAGGAGCAACAGAGCTAATAAAATAATTCACAATCATAGTTATGTATGATACCGCTACATGTAAACCCATATGAATTGCAGGAGGAGGCAATTCTGGGCACATTGTATGTGCCAAGGCGAGCACTCTTGGCTAACATCAAACACTGAAATAAAAGTAATTTCATGAACTACAATTGTAGCCTGACTTAAGAATGGGGTCCATTTCCATCATGATATTAGAAGCCCAAAAGACTTGGAGAAATTAAACTGAGTAAGAATAAGCTCATGTGCAGATGGTAGTATCAGTGGTGCACGTCTGCATGGCACAGAGTGAACACATCCTGATTGTGACCCATGGAATACAGAATAGATTAGCAACCCTGTCATTGGAGGAGCTAGGCAAGGGAGTGCAGGAATAAAGAGGGGATTGCCAGCCAGCAGATGCTGGACTAAACAAATACTTCTGTGGTTCTGGTACCTACTGGTACTGCATGCAGCATATGGATTGTGATGTGTGCATGGACTGCTAAGCTGTTGTCGTCACATACATGCAGAAGCATGCACATGTCCAGTGGAAGAAGTAGTTGGCACTCACTTTGACAAGTGTAAATATTGGAGCCAGTGGTTGGGATAGGGTCAGAAACAGATTATTCTTCCTTGGATGAAAATAACTTTAGCTATTTAGATGAAGCAATGTAAAACGCAAGAATGAATGGGTAGAATCAGTTATGGGTGATCTACAGCATTGTACGTGGAGAGCAGAGAAAAGTGGGCCATATTGCTTGATAGGGGTTGGGACGATGGCCTAATGGTTAAGGTGTTTGCCTTACAAACACAAGGTACAGGGTTTGGAGCTCACAGGGGATAATTAGCTAGGCTTAAAATGGCTCGCAAGGGCAGTTAGCCTAGTACTAATCTATGAACCTAAGAAGTACATTAATGACAACTTTAAAACAGGAAATATCACCTTTGCTAACAAGATACAGTATTGTGTAATGAAATGGACAAATAAGTGGTCTCTGCAAGATTAGGTCTATTGTATGCCTGATGTTCTTACTGTGTCATAATACTGTAAGGGATGAATTTTTCCTAGATTTGAAACGTCATTAAATTTACAGCCATCCTTAATATTGATAGGCATTGCAGTGCTTTGGAATAGCTGTAGAGGATACCCTTGTGTAGTATTCAGCTGAAGCTTTCAGATGAGTGTTATGTTTTCTTGAAGTGTGAGTGATACTGGAGTTGAAACAGAGATGCAGTGGGTGCTTTGTTGAGGAGTAACCTGGCTAAGGAAGGCACTGACTGTGTTTCAGTAGCATGAAAGTTAGTAAGTTTGGAGAATGGCCTTTTGTACCAACAGAAAGCATTCATTTTTGGCCAAAGATGAGTAACGAATGTCAATCCCCTTAGGAGCTGGCCATAAACAGACATGGTTTTATTCATTTGACCTAAAGCCTCTAAGAGCTGCTGGCTGAACTGACTACTGACCAGCAAGGTGTACTGCATTGAGAACACTGGCATGTCCCTAGGAGGACATTTAGGATCATAGAAGGTTACTAGGCTATTGACCCTGAGGCCCTTATAAACCTAGCCAAGAGTTTAGCCCATGTTTAGACAAATCAGCACCCAATGCCCCTGTCCAGCAGGGACACGGGTGGAATCCCAAGGGTATATTTTCTGTTTCCCACTTAGTTATCCAGGTTGCACTTTAAAAAGGGATAAAGAGGTACTCTGCTTGATGTAAAGAGGGAGTCTATTCCATAGATGGGGGAGTCTCTGGGACACAGATCTGTCCTGTCAAGAAGTCTTGATGTCACAGACCAGGTTGAGGCCGCCCTTGCGGGTTACTCAAGTGGAGCTTGACTTGCGGGTATGCAGCAGTCCCATCAAGGTGGGGTCCGTGATCACCTTGTATGCCAGACAGAGGTCACCTCTAAGGAGTCTGTATGAAACTGAGTAGAGGGATAAGGCTTTTAGCCTATCTGTGTATGGTAGATGTCTGAGGCCCTGGATTCTCCTGGTGAGGAATCTCTGTGGTCTCTCCAGCTGCCTCATGTGCATTGTGAGTTACATGCTGAAAGGGGCATTGTACTCAATAATGGGCCTTAAAAGGGAAGAATACAATGATATTATGACCACCTTGTCCCTGGATGAGAAGGCTTTCCGTACAATGGAAGCAACATGGTGATCAAAAGTCAGAATGCTGTCAACCTGGGTGGCCAAATCCCTCATGACTGATTGCGTGCTTAGGACATTGTTATTAGTGTGATAATTTGTGAGGACATCACTCTCCCCAAAGGGGATGATGATTAATTTTTTGGTATTCAGCTTGAGGGTCTGTTTCTGGCACCAGTCATTTGTCTGAGTGAGACCCTCTTGGGGGATGCCCACATCACTAGGGGAATTGATGATAGAGTGCTGCTTGCAGTCATCTGGAAACTTGGTCAGCCATAGCCCACTGGTTTTGGCCAGCAACTCAGAAAAGTACATATTATGCCTGAGTGGGGAATAGTGTCAAAGGCTTTGGCCAGGTCAAGGTAGGCGGTGTGCATAGTCTTCCTCTCGTCCAAGGCTTTGGTGACTGTCTCAAAGAAGTCGACCAAATTTAACAGACATGACCTCCCCTTGACGAAGCCAAACTGTGTGGGATCAAGTGTTTGGAGGTTGCCAATGTCCTTGTTAATGAGGTCCATGATAATCTGTTCTATGGCCTTGCAGATCAGGCTAGTTAGGCTAATGGGTCTATAATTTCCCAGATGCTCCACGTTTGTGTAAAGGGATGGCAGTGGTTGTCCTCCACTCAGCTGTGACAAAGCCATTACCCAGGCTTTGGTTGAATAGGGTGCCTAATGGTGCAGCAAGTTCTTGCCTGAGTTCATGAAGGATGCAATCTGGGATGTTATCGGTTCTCATGGAGGCTGTATTTGTTGCCTTTGAGAGAGCAGTGATTACCTGTTCCCTAGATACAAGGGGAAGGGGGCAAGTACTGGGGATGTCCTGATTTACTGATGGGGGGGCAGAGGGGTAAAGTTTTTGCTGAATCTGTCAGCCAGCAAGTTTGCTATATCTACAGCATTTGTATATGTGGTGTCCTTGACTATCAGTTATGAACAGATCTGGGCGCTTCCTTTGAGGTTGCGGACATATGTGAAAGAAGGCCTTATGATTGTCTCTAGTAGATGTGGCCAATTTGGACTTGCTTTGGAGGATTGATTTCACTAGTGCTCTTATTTGCCTTTTCAGGCTAAAGAGACATTGCTTCCAATTGGGCACCTTGGAAATAACCATTACAGTATGAATAGCAAAGGAATGGTTGTGTCCTAGTAGTACTGAAGTTATTTACATTTCTGAACAGGTCACAAGTGTGAGGAACATCAGTAAACATTTGAAGTTCCAATGAACATATCCTCATTTTTTTAAGTTCATACAGTCTAGTAGTTGATGTCAAGGGACTACAGCTAAGCAAGTTAGCTGATGATTGCTATTTGGGGGCAGTTATCAAATCTCATTCTGATACTCGGATTCTGTAGCAAAGGTTGGACTAAACAGAGACTTGGTATGCTAATATGGGCTTATCCTCCATGCCAAGAAATGCAGCATAGTTTTATTTAGTAAATCTTAGCCTCAGTACCCTATACTATAATATCAAACATTGCACGTAAAATTGACACAATCAGGGACTTGGGTGTCTTGTCTGTTAGTCTACATTGACTTTATTACTACACAACTTATTGTTCATGGTGTCCCCTCCAGATGTAAAAAGAAGTTGTAGTCCCGTTTTTTTCCTCTCTTATTAAACCTGTCAATGAATGCAATGCCCTCCTTTGGCATGCAGCTTGCTAAGCACATAAACCAGCTAAAGAGATCTTAGTGTTTCATCAAAAAAATATGTATTTTTGGTTCCAGTACAGTTTTCTACTCTGATACTGTATGTCATTCTGTCTGTTCAGTCTTGTACATACTGTCTTGGGCTGACCTCTGCTTAGCATACAACGGTATGATTAACCCAGCACTATTTTTGAACACCTTCACCTCAGTAGAACCAGTGGCAGAGCAAACGCCCACTCTAGACCTAAACCTGCATTACCACTTTAAGAATACCAGATAGTACAATAGACAGCTAAACCTGTGCTGTCAAAGGAATAAAACTAGAAGGTACAACAGGTACCTAACCAAATACAAACCTTGTTTCTGGAACAGGCTGTCTTGAGATGTCAAGCAGTGCACTTTCCTGGCAACCTTTAAAACCACACTGGATG
This sequence comes from Protopterus annectens, assembly GCF_019279795.1. Classification (NCBI taxonomy): domain Eukaryota; kingdom Metazoa; phylum Chordata; order Ceratodontiformes; family Protopteridae; genus Protopterus; species Protopterus annectens. The sequence goes on from NC_056743.1 coordinate 1,049,759,575, forward strand.
GCTGATCTCATATTTTCACATGGGCTGTATTGAGATAATCTGCTTAATGGTGAGTACTAATTGTCTCCCTCTAGTACTAGGTGATGTGGTCCAGCTTCTCAGTGGTCACCTTCATTGTAAGCGTAGTAAGAATGCATGAACCAAGTGAGAATACTTTTGAGGTCATGGGTTAATGTACATTTGATGGCAGCTACATAAAGGATAGAGTGTACAGAATGCTAGGTCATCAGCTTAGAAAAGGGTTGAAGCATATGGTAGTGTTTGAGAGAATGAATTTATAAGGTTAGTAAAAAGGAGTGGCCCTATCGCAAGCTCATGAGGAACCCCTGTCACTACTGGAACTGTGTAGAATAAAGTTTGGTTATTTTTGGACTGCAAAATAATTGTTTTAACTGACAAATCAGCTTACTGTTACTCTGCTAAGCCTATACATTAATTTGACTACCTGTCAAACTGGACAAAGTCTGTCACATCCATGGTTAGGATGATAAACAGTAATTCTGTTAATCATTCCCTATTTGTGTTTTTGAAAATACAGTTTAATAAATTTAAAGATGTTCATGAGGTAGTGCTTTACTGAACTGAAACAATAGTGATACCACTCGGGTTAAAGCACCTGTTTGCATACTTTTCCGTCATTGCAGTTTTTTTTTATTTGTGTCTTTTCTAAACACATATGTAGGTTTAATGTGTTGTTGTTTAACCTACTGTATCTGCGTATATGTATGTATGTTTAAAAAAATCCTCCAAAGCCAGTTATGAAAATAAATCGCCGCCGATTCCAAAGATGACAACAAACCATTCTACAGCTATGTCAAGAATCTCAATGGCAACACTCAGGTCTGCTCTGAGCTACAGCACAATGCCACTAAATATACAGAACCAACCGATATTGCCAACATCCTGGCAGATGAGTTCAGTGCTAACTTTACACCCCCCCCCCTCACTCTCCAAAGGGCCCATCCTAATACCGGAAGAATGCAAAGTGCCTGTAATCACGGATGAACAAATAAAGACTGCACTCTCCAAAGCCAAGAACATAGCATCCATGGGACCAGACAACATCCCAGGCTGAGTGCTGCACGAACTACAGAATGAACTGGCACCCCACCTAAGTACCATGTTCAATCTTAGCCTCGCCTCAGGCTATGTGCCTACTGAATGGTGCACAGCGACGGTTATCCCACTCCACACAGAGGGATGCCACCATGGACCCTGGAAACTACTGCCCCATTAGTCTGACTAGCCTGGTCTGCAAGGCCATGGAACATATCATCTTGGAACTTATAAGCAAAGACATAGGTAACCTCCAAACCCTGGACCCCGCTCAGTTTGGGTTTGTAAAAGGTAGATCATGTCTACTAAACCTGATTGACTTCTTTGAAGCAGTCACTAGTGTCGTAGATGAGGGCAAGGTAGTGCATACAGCCTATCTTGACATTGCCAAGGCTTTAAATACCATCCCCTACTCTGGAACTATAGATAAACTCTTTAAACTGGGCAAAAATCCCTATGTCACAAGATGGGTGACCAACTGGCTCACTGACAGAACCCACACAGTAAAAGTAGCCAACTCCAAGTTTGACTTCAGATGAGTGGAGTACCACAGGGTTCGGTCCTGGGTCCTCTCCTGTTCGGCATCTACTTCTCTGAAGTGTAGGCCAACACAGAAGGTATTTGGCTAACAAAGTTCGCAGATGACTGCAAACTGGGAGCCATAATAGAATCACCTAATGATGTAGACAGTCTACAAAAGGGCCTCACAGAGACAGATGCTTCGTGTCAAAGTCATGACCTCAAGCTCAATGCCAAGAAGTGCATTGTCATCCCCTTTGGGAAAAACTTGGTACCCATGAACTACCACATAGGTGGTAGCTCACTAAATACCGAAAGTGTGATGAGACCTTGGGACACAGGTGGACAGTAGTCTCTCCTTTGATAACCACATTGCCACAGTAGTCAGGAAATCATTCTACGTGGCACACCTCATCACAAATGGGCTCTCCTCTAGAAAAAAAGAGGTAATTGTTCCTCTCTACTCATCCCTCATCAGGCCTGTTGTAGGTGTCTTGTGAAATACATGTCAAACAGGGCATTGTACTCTAACAATTGGAAAGGGCACAGAAATACCTCACTAAGAGGATTACCGGCCTCAAACAGATGCCATACACAGACCATCTCAAAAAACTCCAGCTCTACTCCATCGCATATTGCCTACTCAGAGGCGATCTCTGCCTGACATACAAAGCCATGTCAAACCCAGATCTGTTGAACATGCTACACTTAAAGAAATCCCAATTTCTCTGAACCACATGCTCCAGGGACCTAAACCTTGTCACCACGACAAACAGAACATGCTGGAGGGATAGATTCCTGTTGCAGAGACTTCCCATACTCTGGAACAAACTACCCATTCATGTCAAGCAAAGCTCCTCATTTGCCCTCTTTAAGAAAAATCTTGACAACTGGATGGGACGTAGAAAATTCACCCCGGGGATCACTTCTGCAGCAATGCTTGACAGGGACACAGGAAAATAATTTCTTGGGTGGCGAAAGCTAGGGAACCTTTTTTGGCTAGGCTTATATAGGCTCCTGGGCCGATAGCCTAGTACCTACCTATAAACACATTTCTATACTTTTATTTAAATGTACTACCTTTTCTGAAGTACCTGTACAACTTGCAAGACTGGAATACCAAGGGGGCTATTGGAGCTCCAGGCCCACATGTCAGAAATATGTCCTGCAGATTGTACTCCTAGTTTTGTCTGCATGTACACCATTCTGAGTGAACTGACAACACAAACGTAACTCCCACTTCTTCCTCCTAATTTCTCCAAATTTTAGTTTTCCTAGTGCATTTCTTGCAACTTTTAATATCGAGGAGGATTCAGGAGGGTTACTGTAATGTGTAGACTGCACTTACACTTAGTCTGATCTTTCTGAGTGAATAGACAGCACAAAAATGTGGTAGGGATGTTTTTGTATACAGGTGGCGACATGTGTGAATGGGCGTTCCTTCGTTGAAGGTTGTGCGTTAGGCCCGGCAAGCCAGCACGTAAAACTCTACTGCCAATCATTAGCGGACCGGAGTTCCGTTATGGCGACCCCTAACCGGGAAAAGCCGAAAGACACAAACAATTGTGTACACTTAGTGTAGACGTTCATGAATCCGGCCATGAGTTCTTTCATTATTGTTGCACCAAGTAAATAGGTTCCTTATAATTTTCAGCTCCAGACCCATGATCCAGCACTGACAACCCAGGCTGGGCCTGAACTTAGTCATTGTTGATCAGTGCCATATCCTGAACAAACCTTTAGCTAATTAAACAAGCAAAAAAACATTTAAATACACACGGCATCTGTATCTGTTGTACATAAAGAAAAAATGTGTTGAAGGTTCTGAAAGGTAGCAGTCTCCACATAAGAATATATATAGATATTTTGTGGCATGCTTAACTAGTTAAATGAAAATGGTTCTATTCCACTGTATATTTTTTGTGTGTGCGTGCATAAAATGTGTGCATTTACTAATAATGCTTACTATTTTAACTGTTTCACTTAAAACTTAACTTTTTTTGAAATGTAGCATAGCCTGTTTTTTTTTCTTCTTTCTATTTGTCTAGCTAGACGTCTAGTGCCAATTTAAATGTTTTAAAAATAATTTATATTGATTTTAGTATCCTGTTTTTTAGGAATGTGAGTGTTTATGAAATGCTTTCTGACTTCATTTTGCCATAGCACAACTTCCACAAAGTTTCAGACAACTTTTTCACCCAAATTCTCCAGGCCATTCAACTATGGAAACATAATAATATTAGCTGACTTCAGTATTAACCTCCTGGCTTGCTTAAATCATGATATAAACAGCTTCCTAACAGACCAGTATCTCATGCATTTAGGGAGCAACCTAACTAGACCCAGCTAGCTCTTCTATTCATATTTTCTGTATCAACATTCTTCCTTTCTTCCTCTGCTTTTGGTGACCATTCTCTCTTCACCTTAGTCCTCACTGTACCCCAAAATAAACCTCACAATATCTAATTTCCTTCACCCAAACACAGAACAAAGAATAATGGTCCTAAATGTGGGGCATTGGAGCTGGGTACTGGGATATCTGAGCTTCTCTGGGACCATTGCCCTCCATTGCTCTTGCAAGACTAACAGATTTGCAAAGGCTTTCTGCCTGTGGAAGTTTTAACTGCTAACAGGGTTGGGTGTCTCTTGATCTAATCAAAGAAGCTTATTGTGTTCTACAAAAGTGCTCAGACTTGTCAGTGTTGTAATTTGTTTCTGTTAGATGAAGCACAGATCTTAGACTGTTAATGAAGTTTAACCAAAAAAATGTGGAAAAACGAAATGCTGAAGCACAGGCAAAGCAGGCTCAAATCACAACCTTTTAATATAAGCGCTTTCGGTAGAGAGCTTCTCCCCACCTTCCTCAGACAAAATGATACAAAAATGAAAAGCCAGTCACTAATTAAATATCCCACTCAATTATGACATTATAGCTATTAATGAACAATTAAAAATTCAACTTAAAAGGATCCACCTGTAATTTATCTTAAACGTGATGTAATGTCCTTTTTAAAAAGTTATATAATTATGCATAAATTTGATGTGAAGAATTGTTCTTGATACGTACCAATACTTTACTTTATAACCAGCATGCAAGCAAGCAAAACATGACAGATAGTCATAATTATAACCAAAATTATAGTTAAACCCATAAAAGCTCCCAATGCAGTTCAAAATTAAAATAAAATACAATAAAAGTAGAGATAAATATGAAAATAACAGTAAAAGTCAACATTTTTCTGAAAATCTATACTTATTTACATAAAAACATTTTGACAAATGAACTTTTTAAATGTGAAAAACACGTTACCCTTCTCAACTTGTCTTTTCAAGGTCTTTAGCTTAAAAATATTTATCTATTTAGAGCCTTGAGCTTCAAGATGCATTTGATGGACAATATTTCATTCAATCCTGGGGCAGTATAGGAAGCAGTGCGAATTTGCCAAAAAACCTCCTGTTGTTCAAGTTGTAACTGCCAAGGACCCCCTCTAAAGTGTGGTTGTACTTGTTGTAACACTAAAAAATGAAAATAATGATCTGAATTCTGACAAATGTGTTTAGCCAGTGAGTTATTCAGATCCCTATTTTCAATGGCATAAAGATGTTCATACATTTTTTTCTTGAGTGGTCTATCGGTCTTACCGATGTAAAAAGCAGGACACTTTCTACACAGAGCCGCATAGACCACTCCTTTAGAATTGCAATTGAATGAACCATTAATACAATATTCTTTCCCAGCCATGTTGATAGTGGTGCAAGCTAAAATGTGTTTGCAATATTGACAGGTGCCACACTTATTCATTCCTAATCTCTTATTTTTTGATTTAACTCTAGTTTGTTCTAAAAGGTCTTTTAGATTCTGGCCCCGCCTATAAGTAAACTTAGGTCTGTCCCCTACTGATTTAATGAGTTGTTGGTCATCCATGAGCACGCTCCAGTTTTTAAGAATGATGTTCTTGATAGCTTGGAAATCTATGCAGTAAGTGAAAAGAAAACTAATGTTAAGACTAGTTATGCAATTATTATTATTATTGTTTTTAGTCCTGCCAACCATATTTCCCCCTCTAAGTAATGGTTGAAAATGTCCAGACTCCCTTTTAAGGGTAACTTCCTGGCTGATTTCTTCTACAAAGGCGCGAGGATATCCCCGTAAAAGGAACATGGATTGGATATTTGTGCTTCAGCATTTCGTTTTTCCACATTTTTTTGGTTTAGTTTTTTAATTTGTTTTTTCATCAGTCTGTTAATGAAGTTTGCCAGGACATAATGGGCACTGAAAGGGAAAGTCTTCTGGGTGTTTCTGTCCACCATAAGCATATGTGTTCATGACCATTCCTGAGATGTTTTCAACTATGGAAAAATCTCAAAGTTATAATGAAAAAGTCAGTAATAAGAATGGAATAACATTTATAAATGGTAGAAAAGGAATGCCAGTTTTGGTACCTGTTTGGAGTTTACGTGGATGATACAAGCATACTTACTCACTTCATGTCAAAAGAACTGAATATGGTGTTGGTGTCTCTTACCTTTTATACATGGTACATCCCTCTGCATGACTCTACAAGATGAAATTGGAAGGCTTTACAAGTCGGAGCAGATGGTTGGATTTCTGCTTGCAGGATAATATGCTACTCATTAAGAATTGATAACTGCAGCAGTGACACTTAGAATTACATTTATGTATGTCCCACTAGTATGAAAAATAAACTATGATATCAAATACAGCAATGTTGAAACTTGCTGTAACACCATTAAACACATTTTGAAAAAAAAGCTTCACCCCCTTGTGCCACCATCCCCCTGTTAGATAGTAACTGTGAAATTGCTTTGCATCAAAGAATAGGGGCACCCCGAGGTACTGCAACATAGGGCCTGGCGAATATTTTGGTCAACAGGTACCCAATTGTCTTGCCAAACCACCTCATCAGTTTTATAATGAGAATTATTCCGATTTGGCATGTCTTATGTTCTCCTTAAGTATGGATTTCATTCTTAAAGCACAGATGTTTCCTGCATACTCACATTATTTATTTGCTCTTTCAAGAATGTTTATTTTTTTTTCTGTAAGATTTAGTGGAAATGAATTACTATTTTTATAGATGATATATGAAGCTTGGATCAGTTGAGCATCTTTCTAAGAATCCCTGAAAATGTTTGAGAATCCTATTCAGATTTGCAGAATTTAGGTGTTTTACACTGATTATTTTAACCAATTTACTGCAGTGCTGACTAGTGAAAACTATTCCTAAAGTTTAGCTAGAAGTCTTTAGGAACAGAGGACCTCTGTTCTTAACAACAAACAGAAATGTCCCTTCTGCATTTTTAGAAACAAATGCACTTCTGTAACAGTGGTCAACCCCCCCCCCCCACACACACACACACACACACTCACAAAAACGAGGGACCAGTGTTATTGTAACTTTATTGTTCTCTTTGCAGCACCGCATTCCACTTCCACATCTGTGCTCTTGTGTGACTTACCACATCCCAGCAACGAATGCCACTCCCACTGCTTCATTGTTTATTTCAGAACAATGGATGTCACTGTCCTATCCCTGTTCTGTCCTCACCCCTAAAGTTGATCTTTGCATCTAGTCCTGTTATAAACACTGGTGTGACAAATGCCTAATTTCAGCAACGTTGACTGCGCAAAGAGCACTGCAGGCAAGTTAAGTAGCTCATCTTCACACTCCTGTCACCCTGGAAATGTCATGACATTGGTTCTCCTCCGTAGCTTGGAATGGGATATTTGATTCTGCTGTTCTATATACTAATGTTAAATTAACTGTGTGGCTTTTGTCTGGAAATCATCGGTTAAAGAATGCTCGAGTTGCTCCATAGTTAGCAGCGGTAGTTAATTTATCTTGTACATTATAAGTTACAATGCAGTTTCTGTGAGAACTTGTTCAGTAGCGCTTCTTGGTCTGCAGGCATTTTTGTGGTATAAGGTAGGTTGGCAACAGTGATATTTCTCAGTAGTTTGCATGAGACAGAGAAAAAAATAAAACGCAAGATGAAGTGGACTGTGTGAATTTTCAAAGACCTGCACCCAGAAAAATATTAGTTGACATAATATAGCAGCTGTGTAAATGTCAGTTTCTGATGACCTCACCTCTTACAGTTTTCATAGGTTTCATTTATTTCATATTTGTGGTTTAAGTATGTGTATGTATATGTGTATGTGTGTATATATATATATATATATATATATATATATATATATATATATATATATATATATATATATGTATATGTGTGTGGGTGTATATATATATATATATATATATATATATATATATATATATATGTGTGTGTATATCTATATCTATATATAAAATGTATATGTATATATAATAGACTCCCTCTTATCCGGTCTCACTGGGACCGGACCTTGGGCTGAGTAAACAAATGGCTGGTTAATCAGAAAAAGCATACAAAATAGCATTTATAGGTTATAAATCTGCTAGAACAACAGGATTTGTGTCAGTGTGCGTTTTTTTTTTTTTTTTTTAATGAATATGAAGTCTAAAACTCAAATGTCTGTCATTATTTAGCCCAGAGGAGGCAGAAGTGTTGTTGTTCTCTGACTTTTGCTAGGGCTATGGCTGAAATTTGATGGCCAGATAAGAGGAAGTCTACTGTATGTGTATACACACACACATTTTATTTATGTGTGTATGTGTGTGTGTATATATATATATATATATATATATATATATATATATATATATATATAATGTGTGTGTGTATGGGTTACCTTCAGAATGTCGAATTGCTGAAATTTCGAACCTCATATAGTCGAGATTATATGATCGAAGTTTCAGAATTTCGAAATTCTGAACAGAGATCTGCATACAGAGCAGAACAGGAGAATTTCCCTTTTCCTAACTGTAGTGCGATCTTGGAATTGGTATATTTAAGTAGTGGGGGTGGGGGGAGCAGGGGGGTCTTGCCTCCCCTGCAGAAACTTTTTATTTATCTTTTTTTTTTTTTTTTTTTTTTTTTTTATTTGTTTCAGAATTTCAAACTTCTGAAACCTCAGTCATATGGTCTCGACCGTATGAAGTTCGAGATTTTGAAGTGAATCTATATAATATATATTCTGGAAATATGCTATGTTGTCAAAAGTGTACTGAATTTGTGCTGTGCACATATTACTTGTTTTCTGTTTTTATTTTTTCCAGTTAAGTGTGAGTTTTTATTGCTAATGCCGAAGCTTTTGGATCTACTGAAAGTTTTTTCATTAGGGAGTAGGAATATATGTGAAAGTGTTATTGAGTTAGAGTAATGGTTAGGTTAGGTATGCTGTCTTGAGTAGTTAGTGTTTTGAGAAGGGTTTTCCTAAGTTATGATGTCTGGATAGGGCTGGAGTTAGCACACATTAGTAAGGTGGTGTGGGTGGGACACTTCCCTCCCGCCTACCTTACTAATGTGTGCTAACCTAAACCCAACATCTTATTGTGTGTGTGTGTCTGATGTAGTACTATTTGTGTGTTTGTGAATGTTTGTTTGCGTGCGTCTTGTACAGTGACAGTGTTATGTGAAGCGTCTTAGGAAGGTAAAGTGTAGGGTAAGGGTGAGCACCCATTACTAAGGTGGGGCAGAGGGGCAGAGCTCCCTGCACCACACTTATACATACAGTATTCTGTGATATTGTATGTAACTTTGGAGGGAGGAGAAATATGCTCTCTTCCTTCAGAAATCATGTTTTCTTTTCTGCAAGATTGTGATATGTTGGATTTGTAGTATTACTGCAGCTGTCATTTATTACCAGTGTTTAACTTGTCCAGTTTGTTGATTTACAAGATACAATTTTATCAGCAGTTGCATCTTTCTCTAGGTTTCTGTTATTTTTTGTTGTCACCAGTTAGGTTAAAAAATGATAAAAAAATGTACTGCTCGTAACAAGAAATGTGAACTTGCAAGTATATGTGTATTTGTAGCGTTATTGATTCAGATGGCTGTCATACTTGTTTATTCCCACCTGTAATCTTTGATCCTCTGTCTGCACATCTGTGAATGCACCACATGTTCATTTTCACTACATGGCTTCCTTCCTGTGGCGCCTGTACAGTCATCTGATTTATAACGATTTTCCAGGGGACCACTGTGTTTTTATGTCTGTCATTATGACGCACTAACTTTTGGTGTTATTATTTTGGCAGTGTTTTAAATTCATAAGAGCAGTATTTAAAGTTTGTCGCCCCCTCCCCATTATTTTTGGCTTTGTCCAGATTTCTTGTGCAAAGAGGTTGAGTAGTATGGGTGGTGGAGAAGCAAATTTGAAATTTGTCCACCCAGAAGTTAGCTTTTTGGGCATTTGTCCCTTCCTCCATCTATGTAGTTGTCCTTTTCTGCTATTCAGAGCAGCCGTCTTCTACGTGCTGTTATGCAGAGGTTGATCTTACTTTACTTTCTTTCACATTAACTAGCTTCGGCTGAGTATCTTGGTTACTGTGACTGGGCAGAGCTCCTCTAAAACACAGACCGAGGGACAAAACATTTATTAAAAGTACTACAGAAAACAGCAGTAATAATAAAAACTGCTTAAAGATGTGCAAAAACATGATGTAGTGCATAGATCTTTCTCAATTACCTTCATTTTAGTCCAACATTGAATAGCCAATGTTAATACTGTAACAGAGTTTAATTCTGCAGTGTTCATATATAACAATGCTGATATTCATACAGAGTGTGATCATACAAAAAGTAGTGGATTTAGTGCATCATTGTACGACATGCAGATCATCAGGCTGAGAGGTACTGACAGAGCGATGAAGCTCTGATTTGGAGGCAGGTGACCTGTTTTTGATTAGTAACCCAGGAACTTGATAAACTAGTAAGTATGAAAGTGAGGGCAGCATTCATTTGCCCTCATTGGGAAATGGAGGAAGGCTGAGCCAGTTTTATTTATTTTATTTTTATTTTACATTTGTTGACCGGGCTAGTCCAACTGGATATATGTCCATTTTCATTAGAGGCCCGGGGGGAAAAGCTCCAAAATAAAAATAAATTATTAAAAAATTTCATTTTGACAGTTAAAGGATAACCTTTAGCACATTTGATACAGTTCTTTTCAATATGACAAAGTACAAATTAAAAACATATGACAAAAGAGTTAATTTCGTATTCCAATCTAGAGTAGGAAATATCTGGTTAATGCTCTTTCAAAGTAATTTGTAGCTGATTACTTAGCTTGTATTTATCATTTCAGCAGAAGTAAATAACTTGGTCTAAGAAGAGAAAATAGAAATAATGAAAAAGTGTAACAAACAAGTAAAGGTTAGTCTGGGTTACAACTAGGACATAGCCAGTGTTTTCTGAGGTATATTTTAAGTTCCTGTCTGAAAACTGATAGGGAGGAAAGTGATGTAAGATCACTAGGAAGTAGATACTAGTTTTTCCCAACTGTATTTGAGAAGAGAGAGTCCCCTGCCATGTTGTTGGATTTGGTTGTACAAACTAGTAGTTTATTAGAACAACGTAAGGTGTTCAGATTTTTGTAGGGACTGATTTGGGAAGATAGTATTGGAGTCTTATGAGGCTGGTAAAGGGTCTTATGGGCAATTGTAAGTTGGCAAAAAATTAGCTGATTCTGAAGGTCCAGCCAACCTAGCTGTAATAGATTCTGACAGTAATGGGTTCTGATGGGTTGTCCAGTGGCAAATCTGGCATTGTTATTGTAGGATTTAGCTAGTTTCAGGAGGCTATGTTTAGACAGGTTAGTATAGATAGGAGAGGCATAAAGAAGTGTAGAGATTAGGTGGGAGTGGGCAATAGTAGATCTGGCTAATGGAGTAAAGAATGGTTTAATCCTGTAGAGGGAGCCCATTTGTTTGTTGACAGTTTTTACTGTATTGTTTATATGAGTATCAAAAGAGAAGGTGGTTGTCAATAGTTACTTTTGGGAGTTTGGTTGTTATATTAGGAGGCATGAGTGTTCCATTTCTAGATGTAATTGAGAAATTAATTTGGGTGGACTTATGGGTAGGAGTAAATAGTAGGAGCTTTGTTTTTTTTTAGGATTCAATAGGAGGCAACGTTGAAGAAACCATGTTTCAACTATACTAAATACTGATTGAGTTTTTGATTGCACTTCAGATGAGGAACTGGCTGAGCCAATTATTGTTGAGTCGTCTGCATATTGTATACAAGTAGCATGTGGAATAGCCAAGTATAAATCCTTGATGAAGATTGAGAAAAGGAGAGGGCCTAGAATGGAGCCCTGAGGGACACCTAGAGTAACAGGCAGATGGAAGGATAGGTGATTCTCCCAGAGAACTGCTTGCTGCCAATTGCTGAGGTAGGAATTGAACCATTTTATGGCCTGTGAATCAAGAGAAAGAGATTTGAGAATATTTATTAGCAGTGTGTTAACCATGTCAAAAGTTTTGACAGGTCAATGAAGAGAGCAGATGTAAGAATATTATTATTTCTGTTTTTGTTAATGGAGTTAGAGAAGGACAGGAGGGTGGTTGTGGTTGTATGGAATGGCCTAAAGCCCTTTTGGTATTCAGCAAGCAAGTTATTTTGAATTTAAATGGTTGAGTAGTTGTTTCTGAATGCATTTTTCCATTATTTTTGCCAAGGGAGCTATAGGACGATAGTTAGAATGTTCATTAGAGTTCCCTCCTCTGTGTATGGGGATAATGTGACAGATTTGCCAGATTGATGGAATTGTTCCCTCATTTATGGTTCTGTTTATGACTATGGCTATCGGATAGGAAACAGCTCTAGTTGCTTTCTGCAGGTATTCTGCAGGTAGCTGTTCGGCTGATGGGGTGCAAGGTTTTAGTTTGTGGATGAGTTTACAGATGAAGTTTATTGGGATAGATTGTATTTGAAATGTGGGGAGAGAGCTAGTAAAGGAGGTAGGAAGGGTTGAGCTGTTAGGGAAGGTGGTTTGCAAGAGATTGTATAGCTTCTGTAAGGAAGGTATTGAAGTCATTAGCAGCTTGCTTTGGGTTTTCCCATTGACTACCTAGTGGGGATGGTGTCCTAGTTTGGCCTGGGTGAAGCAGTCTATTGATGCTTGTCCAAAACCTTTGTGGGTTACTTTGGTGTTTTTGTTGCATTTCGTTGTAAAACGTTTTTTATCTGAGAGAATAGCTTTTTTTGTTTAATTTCTCATTTGCCTAAAAGTTAGGTGATCTAAAGTACCTTTAGTAGTTCTCCACCTGGTCCAAGCTTTGTTTCTGAGTAGCATTTTTTGTCGGGTGTCTTTAGAGAGCCAGGGGACTGGCTTAGCCCTAATTCTTTATAGTACGTTTCGGAGCATGCTGGTCTAGGATGGCTAAGAATTTTGTGTTAAAGTATTTAACAGCATCTTCTATTGAGAGGCTTTTTAAGGAGGACAAATTGCATGCCCTACGTTCATTTTGGAATAGTTCAAATTTGGAAGTCCTTATTGAACCTTATTGTCCTATATGTGGCTGTAAGGGGAATATTGGTCTATTGTTTGATTTTAGGTAGGTTAACGAATGGTCACTGATACTGTCTGGGAAAATTCCTATCGTACAAGTATGGTGGTGTTTATTTATGAGAATCCAATCTAAGTTTCCTTTTTGTTTAGTTTATTAATTCTGGTTGGGGAAGAAATGATTTGTGAAAAGCCATGCAGGTTAATATGGGAAGTGGAATGTTCAGCATTGATACACTTCCAGTCGATATTGAAATCTCCTAGAATAATAGTTTTCTTGTGGGAAGTATGGTGACAGGGAGCTAAGGATATCCTCGAGTATACTGATATTATTACCTGGAGGTAAGTAGATTCAGATGATATATATGGATTTACTAGAATTTAGCTGAAGTTTGGAAGCAAGGATTTCCACGTTGTTTTCTGAGGGTGGTATATAGTCTAAGGAGGTAACTTGTAGGCTATTTTTGAAAAGGATAGCTACTTCCTCACCTTTTCTATTTTTGCAGTCAGCCCTTATAATGTATCCAGGAGGGTGATTTCAGTATCTAGAATATAGGGTTTTAGCCATGTCTCTGTTAGGCAAAGTATGTCAAAAGATTGCACATCCAGTAGAGCATGGCGGTGTGTAATTTTTAGTAACGCTGCGTATATTGAGTTGTGCAATGTATAGTGAGTGTAGTAGGGGTAGATGAGATAAGGGTAGATGAGATAAAGGGAGTAGGGTTAAGATGGTTAGATGTTGATGTACTGGCTGGTCCTGGATTTGGGTGGATGTCACCATCTTGTAAGGAGTTGCTTTTGGGTCTGTACCTAGGATTGTAAAAATGACAGTTTAGGTTTAGTTTTCTCCTGGTTTTTAAATTATTATACTTGATGTGGGTCAGTCTATGGTATCTTGCTAGTAGGTAGCTTGGCACTGAGGTTATATTTATGTGATTGTAGGATATGTTGAGAGTTAATGTAGCATGTTTAGGAGGGAAGTGAATATTAAGATATTGAGGGTGTTCAAAGGAGGTTAAGAGGTAGGCTGTGCAAGGTAAAAGTATGGCAATAACTAACAGCTTGAGCTGTGTTGAGATCTTATGTGTTGGCATTGTGAATATTAGATCACTAGTATTAAAAGGGAGGTAGGAGTGGTGCTGTGACACATCTAAGGTTATAAAAGAAGGCTCAATTACCTAGGTGGAGAGGTGCTTGATTAGCTAAAGGTAGAGAGGGTGTGGTTTAATTGGCAGGGAGAGGGAGAGCAAGTAATAGGAGGAGGTAGAGAGAGGAGGTGTGGTTTAGAAGTATAAGTGTAGGACCCCTGGGGGTGGGTGGGAATTGGGGGTAGGGGCACTGGAAGAGCCAAGGGTATGTGTCAGGATAGGAACAATCAATAAATTGGGCAGTTAGCTAGAGGTAAAGTAAGCACAGAGGGAGTAGAGAAAAAACACAAGAATGTTCAGCAGAAGAAGCAGAATACACTCATAATGGAGTAGAGAAGCAAATTGATAGGGAAATCTGCACTAATAAAGGTAAGAAAGGTGCTCCTCCAAGGGTAAGAAATTCTGAGTAGGTAAAGGCTGCCCTCTAGTGGCCAGCCATGTACAAAATATCTCTAGGCAACAGTAGGTCTCGGGGCTGGAGAAGAGCTAAAGGGTGAGCGTAGTACACAGGGAGAAGGCTAAAACAAAGTGGGCCAGTGTGAGAAATCCGATAGGTGGGGGGGCTGGCTGCTGCAACACCCGGTACAGAGTGATTCCTAACCACCTAGCAGGGGTATGGAAAAGGCGTCTATGCTAGCAGTTTAAACTGCTATAACACATACTTTCATTAATTCTTTAGTTAGTAGAGATAATGTGTTCCGGGAGTGGGTAGATCAGGTCCTTTACAGTATAAAGATGTCAGTTTTCTTTCCACGACCAACAGGGTAATTTCAAAATTCAATTTTGGGTAGATGTTTGGGAAGCTAAAGGAGAGCAGTGAAATACAGAGTAAACACAGATCCCAACAGCAAGTATTGTAGTCACAGACTCCGCACAGTTTACAACATCTTCATGCAAAAAAAAAAACAAAACATTAACCTGTATTTAAAATAGATATTCAACAGCTCTTACAATCTACGTACAAGATGTAGTGTAGGTAATGTAGAAATGCAGGGTAAAAATAACAATGCAGTACAAAATGGATTTATTGTGACCATGCTATACCATGAAGAAATATTGCTACTAATTGCACTCAGGCTAGGGAATAAGAAAACATTTTAGGGGAGGTAGGATCAATATAATACCATTACTGTTTGTAATCACCTCCAGATGAGTGGCTTCTAGACGAGGAAAGAAACCTAGCTGACAGAACAAGTATATTCTTCAGTAACACATTTTCACTACTCTTAAATTCAGGTAGAGCAGAGATCTTACCACGATAAACCAAGCACTTTTAACTTGATGCCAGCAACGTAGAATCGTTATTATCATTCAGAATAAAATTGCTAAGCCAGTCTCTAGATCCCTACAAAATGTTATTTTCCTTTTCAGTTTCAACCTCAGAAATGCATTTCAAGGATTCTTCCATATCAACAAAAAGTTTCTTATCCCTTTAGGGAAAAAAAAAAACTTTGCTAAGAGTTTGGTACAACAACTTTAAATTTAAATTCATAACCTTGCGTTTGCACATTGCTTGCCATCCTTAAGCACATTATACATGAGGACAAAAAAGTCATTGTTATGACATATTTTCTTTTTTTTCACCCCTCATTGTACAGACCAGTGTGAGAATTTGTTTTAAGTATCAAAACTCAAATGGTACCAAGATTTGATGATTTTGTCCTGGTGCCATCCCTGGCTTTGGTCAGGAAATCTAATGCTTTTATGATGCCTTTGCAATTAGCCAGACCGCTATTCCAGGCTACCAGCCTGCACTTGGTAAAAACAACACAGTTACATGCTTCTTCTCTTTCCATAACTCCAGGCACTCTCAATACTTTCTCCACATAGTGTCCACTTGCTTAATTAACTTGAGTCATGACACTGCAAATTTCACTTGCAGGTAAACAAATTGTTCATTGACTACAGTATTGATTTGTTGCCCTGAAAAAAATCACATCTGTATTGCCATATAAAGTCTAATCAATAAGCTCTGTAGTTCTTTTACTTTAATTTTGTTTCTGGGTAGTTTGAGCTGAAAGAGGCCCAAACCCATACCCAAATGCACACTGCTGGTATTTCAGGCACAGCTTGGGTGACAAAAAGCCCAAAAATAGGGACAGTATTTAAATATTGCTCCTATAAACATGGAAAATTGCTAGAATAATAGGTTTTGCATTATTATGCATTTTCTGACGTATATAATGTCTGAAACTCAAATGTATGTCATTACTTAGTATTGTATAGTGACCAGACTTTAATAATTTGCCAGAAAACCACAGATTTTGAGAAACAGGCCAAAAATGTGAGGAAAAAATCTGGACATTCTGTTTAAATCTGTACAGTTGAGAGGTATGCACAAGTCCTAGCTTTTGATCCACTGGACAGGCAAAAATTAACATCTCCGTATAGCTGTATATGCTAGTGATGCAAATGCTTGGTAAAGTGGCATTTGATATGTGGACTTGGAGAAAGCATATGCCAGGGTGCCTAGAGAGGAGTTGTGGTATTGTATGAGGAAGTCGGAAGTGGCAGAGAAGTATGGTAAGAGTGGTACAGAATATGTACGAGGGTAGTGTGCGAGTGGTGAGAGTGACAGATGCATTTAAGGTGGAGGTGGGATTACATCAAGGATCAGCTCTGAGCCCTTTCTTGTTTGCACTGGTGATGGACAGGTTGACAGATGAGATCAGACAGGAGTCCCCATGGACTGTGATGTTTGCAGATGACATTGTGTTCTGTAGTGAGAGTAGGGAACAGGTTGAACAGACTCTGGAGAGGTGGAGATGTGCTCTAGAGAGGAGAGGAATGAAGCTCAGCAGAACTAAGATAAAATATGTGTGTGTGAAGGAGAACAGAGGAATGGTGAGGATGCAGGGACTAGAGTTGACGAAGGTGGATGAGTTTAAATGCCTGGGATCAACCGTTCAGAGTAATGGCGAGTGTGGAAGAGAGGTGAAGAAGGGAGTACATGCAGGGTGGAGTGGGTGGAGAAGTGTGTCAGGAGTGATTTGTGACAGATGAGTACCAGTAAGCGTGAAAGGGAAGGTCTACAAGAGGGTAGTGAAACCATCTGTTATATGGGTTGGAGACAGTGACATTGACAAAAAGGCAGGAGTCAGAGCTGGATGTGGCAGAGTTAAAGATGTTAAGATTTGCACTGCGTGTGACAAGGATGGACAGGATTTTTAATACCTTATTAGAGGGTCCGCTCAGGTTAGACTGTTTTGGAGACAAAGCCAGAGAAGCGAGATTGCATTGTTTTGGGCATGTACTGAGGAGGGATGCTGGCTATATTGGGATAGAGCTGCCAGATAAGAGGAAAGGAGGAAGGCCTAAGGTAAGATTTATGGATGTGGTGAGAGGACAATGCAGGTGGTTGGTGTGACAGAGCAAGAGGGAGAAGACAGGAAGAAATGGAAACAGATGATCCACTGTGGTGACCTCTAATGGGAACAGCTGGAAGAAGAAGAAGATGATGATCTTATTGGCCATTCCAAACTTGCCATATATGATGCATTTACCCTCATGGCCCAGTCCATGGTTAAAATGTCATAAGTGGATGAACAGTTGAAATTCACGCTTAATAAATTTAAATTAAAAGACATAATAAACTATTGCAGATTAAGCCTGTGAACTAACACTGGAACCCTAAGGAAGGAACATTCATTGTTGGAAGTTCCTGTGAGTGATGAATTAGCGTGTTCTCTTCCTAGTGAATGTGGCTTATTGCAAAATATGCCAGCTTTCGTGGGCACCTTGCCTCTACTGACTATATTGAAGCATTATACTCTAAATTTGCCTTGAAAATATCTCAATTTGTGTCAGATGATGCATATTCTGTTAGCGTTTGTCTCAGTTTGAGATATTTTCAAGGCAAATTTAGAACATTATAAAGGTCAGCCTTGTTCAGTGAATTGCAAAAAGAGTACTTTTAATATGGCACAGTCAGTATGAGATTTTTACAGCTGACCTCTAACCTGTCAGATTAGGAATTTCTACTTATTGGAATCTGAGCTTTTGGCTGCAATGTTTTAATTTTGCTTGAGTAAACACTTCACTGCTGAAAAGTCTGGTTTTGATTTCTTGAGGTTTTTTTATTGCTTTTCTACTGAGTTGTTAGTTTTTGATTTGTAAAATTACCCTCTTGTTTCCGAGCTTCTGCTGTAACCAGGCGTGGACAGCATTTTATTTTATTTTTTTGCTTGGCTTTGTTTTGTTTCTGAACATCAAGTCACTGCATGACAGTTAGTATGACTTCATGCTTTGGACAAAAGTTTTCACTCTTGGATGCGTCCTTATAGAGACCCTACGGGTGCAGTGTGTGTGTGGGGGCTGGCCACCAGCCAGGGAGATTTCAGCAGCTGATGGGAGCTTTAAAAAAAAAAGCTGAGACTGAAATTAAAACTGAATCTGCTAAATAAACATTAAGTGGCTAAGAAAAAAGCCTTTACACTTGTTGCACTTTTAATTTTGCACCTATTTTAAAGAAAAGTTAAAATTTCTAATGCTTTTTAAGAAATTCAGTTGTCAAAATGTGTTAAGTACATACCATTTACTCCTTCTTTTCTTGTTCTAAGTGCATTTGAAAAGAGAAACTACTGTTTGCTTCAGCCTCATATTTTTTGCTGCATATTTTAAATTTATGTGGTTCCAAAGAAAATATTTTGCCACAAGTCAGTAGATAAAATTTTGTAAAAAAGCTGGTGTGCTTGGTCATGTGCTAGTAGTTGTTTCAAATCCTCAGATTACCATGATCACTCGTTTCAGCATGTGGCTAATTAATTTATTTCTTAAGTTAACACACTGAATTGTGTTGGCCAGTCCAGTGATTTATCTCCAAGTACCAAATGTGCTAGCTCCTGGGAGTGCGTAGTTTGTGAAGCGCAAGCTACTGGGAGTGCGTAGTTTGTGAAGCGCAAGCTCCTGGGAGTGCGTAGTTTGTGAAGCGCAGGGAAACCGAGATTGACTAGAAAATCAGTGTTTATTATTTTCCTTAAGGCATCTAAGCAGAATAGCAAAATAAATGCCATTGTTTGCATGAACGGTACTGCTTGTTTATTGGAGTGTTATTGAGAACATTTCTAATTTTTAGAGTTTCTAGTGTTCTGCTTTCGTGTAATTATTTCCTTACAGTATACTGACATTTAAATCCACATTTGCTGTACTACTTTGACAACTAGAGAATAACTTAATATGGAGAGTAACTAATACGGAAGCAGTTTTTCTTCTTCTGTTAGGGATGGTTGAATATATCTGCATTAATATCATATCTTGTTTTTGTGCACATATTTATTGTATAGTAAGTTCTACTTGAAACATTCTGTCTCCCATTCATGTTGCATCATTTCACTTTCTGCTTCTAGTGAAGACTGCTGAGATAGCAGGTTTATCTGGACAGATCAAGCTTCCCTTTTCTCATTCACAGTTTTCACTTCATCCCAGAAGGGATGCTCAAGCATTTCTAGGCCAGTTAGGAGAAGTAATCTCTCTAGGATATCCTGGATCTTTCTTTGCGTCTTTCTGTAGTAGGCTGTCAAGTGAACAACTATATTCCACCATATTTGGGTCGGGAGGCAGTAGCCTTCTTTAAAAAGATACCCAAACCACCTGTGTGTAGTGAAAACTACAGTGGAAGTTGCCTGTGGGGGATAGCCATCCTTTAAAAAGATACCAAAACTATGTCATTTGGTTCCTATTGGTCCAGTGGAGCAGATACTCCACTCCAAGGTCCTCCTTTATCATTGAGCTCCTTACTGTGCCACTGTAGAAAAGTTCTGTTAGCCCACAGTGAAGCCTAATGTCTGCAGTTGTACTAATCTTGTTCTGTCAGTCATTACTCTTCGCTTGTGACCACAGTGAGGAGTGGTATATGGACTGACCACTAACCAGATAACTTTTTAAAAGAACTAGCAAGAGTTTCATGACTCTTCAACACAGAATAGTAATCCCCAAATACACGATAAGCGCTTTCGGTTTTCACCTTCTTCAGATCGTATGGGGTGAATAGAAACAATGCTCTTTTAAACTAATTTTTATCCAATGACTTTGTTCCAAATCTGGCGCCTTTTTGAGAGAACAAATGATCCCTTTGAAACAAGGACACGCCTTTTATTAAAATGAGACCTTATTCACCGTATTTTTCAACCAGTGAGCTGCTCTTAATTGTCACACACCTTCTGAGATTGGAGGTTACAATTTGTTACATTGAGCTTAATATAGCCAATGATTACTTCTGAAGCTTGACACACCTCCTATAGTGCTACTCTTCAGTTGCGTTATGTCTTTTCTGTTTCCTTGCTCAAAATTATTTAAATCATTTTAATGGCATTGAAGCTCACTTGGTTTTAACCATCGAAGCTGACTTACAATGTTCAAGCATAAATAGAAAATCATAGCAATCCATTAAATTGCCATCTAATTGAGTGCAGACTTCGGCCGAAGTCCTGTCCCCATTCATACATATACTTTCGCACTTTTTAAAGTGCAGTCGCTCATTAAATTCAAACTTAGTGGGAATGTAACATACTTTCAAACTCTGTCTTATATTTCAAAGAAATACCAATGGCTATATATAGTATTTGTTGATGACTACGTAACTGGATAGAGTGTCTCAAGAAAAACACGAAAATACTGAACCAAGTTGATATCAAGAGCATCCAACTTTTCCTTGCATCATAAGGTAATATTAGTGAAGCCAAATGGATTGTTAATTTGCGAGCAGATTGCCACCCTGGACCAAATGCTTTTGTTCCCTTAAGACCCATATTAAAAACGAGGAGACCTAATATTACCTTATGATGCAAGGAAAAGTTTGAGGTGTGTCGAGCTTCAGAAAAGGCGCCAGATTTGGAACAAAGTCATTGGATACAAATTAGTTTAAAAGAGCATCATTTCTATTCACCCCATACGATCTGAAGAAGGTGAAAACCGAAAGCGCTTATCGTGTATTTGGGGATTACTATTCTGGAGTTATTCCTTCTGGTATCATGTTCTTGTGAGATTCAGCAACGGGGATCTAGGAAAAAAACTGTTTGCTTTGTGATTGCAACTTTTCGAAGGTAAAGGTTTTGCCTTGTGCCGGGACTGTGTTGAAGTGCTATTCATGATTATTTACCTATTGGACAATACATTCTGACCAGTTTTATGGACAGTATTTAGCCCCATTTCACTGGGACTGCTAACCTAAATGAACGGTGTATTTTGAGAATTGTCATTCCTGGATTACTGCTTGTCTTGCCATCAACAGGACCGAAAGGTTTTTTAGCTCAAAAAAACATATTCATGCTTGTTTTTATTTAATAAATAGATTCGTAGGATCTCTATGTGAATTTGTGTTTACAAATTTATTTTGGCTGTGGTGCAACAGTTTGATTTTCTAGCATCTGACTTTTTACTTTCTGTTGCTTCAGTAGTGAGCAATTCATTTTGTTTGCTCTACTACATGATAAAAGATTTCAGCAATGCCCCCAGATATGATAGTGTATCCCCAAAGCTTAAGGAGTTCCTTGCAATTGTCCTTTTCACTTCCTGATGTTTTCCTTAGTAATGGTCTCTACTTTCTTGTCCTTTTCACTTTCTGATGTTTTCCTTAGTAACAGTCATCCTTTTGACTTTCTGATGTTTTCCTTAGTAACAGTTTCTACTTCCTTGTCCTTTTCACTTCCTGATGTTTTCCTTAGTAACGGTCTCTACTTCCTTGTCCTTTTCACTTTCTGATGTTTTCCTTAGTAACAGTCTCTACTTCCTTGTCCTTTTCACTTCCTGATGTTTTCCTTGGTAACTGTCTCTACTTCCTTGTCCTTTTGACTTTCTGATGTTTTCCTTAGTAACTGTCTCTACTTCCTTGTCCTTTTCACTTGCTGATGTTTTCCTTAGTAACTGTCTCTACTTCCTTGTCCTTTTCACTTCCTGATGTTTTCCTTAGTAACTGTCTCTACTTCCTTGTCCTTTTGACATTCTGATTATTTTCCTTAGTAGTGGTCTCTTCTTCCATGCCCTTGCTTAACACGATCTGTAGTGCCAAAGTTTTTATTGAACTTCTTTGAGGTGACCCATGCCTCTTCTGTTCTTTTTCTATACTCAAGCTTTCACTTAAACCACTGTGCTGTGATCTCCATAGCCTACCAGTACCCTTCTGCATTGAGAGAAGAACCTTCCACATTATGACAAGAAAACCACCTTCACTACTGGTGTTCACTTACTTTGTCCTAGGTTACCACCATGTCTGCTACCAACTACCCTCTGACCACAGTTCATTGTTATCATCTGAAAGACTCTTATACATGCAATATTCAGAACTGTTGGCAATTACCTCCGTGGGAACAAGTTAAAATTTTCTTAGAGTTAAAAGTTAAAGTCCATTCTGACAAAAAAATCCTTATGTCAGATGTTCTGTAGAGATCCTCTGTGATTATACAGTCTTCCAGGTCTGTCCAGCCATAATTTTGTGTTGAGACTCCAAGTCAACAGTAAATGGTGATCATTTGACAGCTGTTCCTTCCCTGCCCCCAGGTACAGCTTCAGATCTAATTATGCAGTCACAAAGTATGTGATTGACATTTAGTCCAAGATATTCTGGAACCATGTTCACTTGAACTTCTTTGTGGTCAAGCATCAGTGTCATTTGCAACAGTTGTTGAAGTCTCCCAGTAAGACTGCAGATTCAGTTGGTGAAACTCTTTCAGCACCTTGCCTAGAGTCTCCAATAAGAGTGAGCATTTTGGATGTTGTTAGGACCAGCACAAATATTCATACAGATGCGATGCTGGCAAGGACACAGAACATACTTACTGCTGTCGGTATGATGGCTGTCTTGAATGGTTTTCACTTTTGTACATCTGGTAGTGAGTTCCCCCAGTATGTGGGAACAAATGAACTTGATCAGGTAGGCTGTGCGTGTGTGTGTGTGTGTGTGTGTGTGTGGGGGTTGGGGGGGGGCTAGAGATTTAAAAAAAAAAGTCTTCCTTCAGAGTACTACTTGTAGCTTAAGTCCAAAACTTAAAATCAATAAACAGTGTCTGCCTTTTGTACTCTGCATTCTTATTTGTATTTTCCATTAATCTGAAACTTGCTCTTAGAATGTATCATGTTTAACAGAATGTAAATATTTCATTCATTATACTCTTTTTATCTTGTACTCCTGGCTAGCCGATTTCTTTTATTACTTACAGTAGCCTAACTTTAATACAAGCAAGTCTTGTTGCAAATTTTGTCGTAAGTCTTGCTGCATATTACCAAAATCAGAAATGCCCTATGTGGATTGTTTACTGTTTAGAAATCCAGTTTGTTTACCATCAAATTAAACTTAATAAAAAGTAATAACGTAGTCATTAATTTTATAGTTGGGTAAGCTACTACATTTCCCACTTGTATATGCATGCACACACTGCTTTTTAACTATTCATAATTCAGGGATACACAGGCTTGGAGCGAAGGAAATAATTGGTTTTCTATTAAGAAATGTTTTCTTTTCTTCAACACTGAGCGGCCTTTAAGTTGGAATAATGTAGTAATATTAAAACTAAATATTTTCTTTTTTTCATTACTGAGTAACCTTTACATTGCAATGGCAATGATTAATTGCTGGGTGTGTGGCAGGCATAACCCTTTAGACAAAGCTGTTGCCAACTTTACTGACATTTTGAAAGATTTCAGTAATTTCATGAGCTACAGATTTTTCTATAATAGTATAATTGTACAATTTGAATTATAAATGCTGCTACATAACTTGCATATTGCAGTGAAAGCTGCTTGTTTAATATTTTGAAAGCATCGTGTGCATAATAAGACCAAACAGTAGATTTTAGCTCTCAGCTGTCCAGATTTTCGAAGAATGCCCAGATTTTTGACTCATATTTTTGGTCCATTTCTCATAAAATTTCTGGCAAATCACTGACATCACTGAGGACTGATGTCAGAAAATGATGGCAGACATTTGATTTTCAAACTTAATATCTTTCAGAAGATTCTTGCTAATGCAAAGCCTGTTCTATTAACTTTCTAACTTTATAAGAGCAATATTTAAAAAATGTCCCTATTTTTGGGCTTTTGTCTCCCCATTGTTTGTGGCTTTGTCCAGATTTCTTGCTCCAAGAGGTTGAGAGGTATGCAGTAGATTGTGATATCTTTAATTTTATATAAAGGAAGGAATATTTACTGACAAAGGCCAAAACATTTTTGTTGTTGTACTAATGCAACATTTTGAGGTTTTCATCACTGGACATTTGTGTAGAACAGCTGACCTCAGTTTTTGGTATCTTATGATTGAGATTTTTGATTCTGGGTTAAACTATTATGGACTGTGACATAGCTGTGCTTTGAGAACATTCAGTTTTGAGGGTTGCACACCTACTGAAAATCCTAAGCCTATTTTATTGGAATGTTAGACCTTCATCTGTCAACAGTTTTCTGAGTTTCCATTGATACACACCAGCATGTGGACCTGCTTTTCCACAGTTGGCTGAGACAAAATCTGTCAACATTTGTATTACTAACATGGAGTTTATCTGCTTTCAGTAAAGATGTGCCTGGGTACTGATGTTGACGTAGGCATGCAGAAGCTAAAATCCTGTGCTGTGACTGCATATATATATATGTGTGTGTGTGTGTGTGTGTGTGTGTGTGTGTGTGTGTGTGTGTGTGTGTGTGTGTGTAAAAGCTCCCTACTGAAAATTTGATGTGGGTTTGTAATAAGTGATCAAGATTAGTCCATTTGGTTATTGAAGTTATGTGAATTTGTGTGTGTGTTTTGTGTGTTTGTTTCCTTTGTAAATATGCAGTTGTTTACTGAATTTGTACAGATTACTGCTTTATCAAATGTCCAGTGGCAATGTATATTCCCGAGTGTTAAAAGGTACTGTGTCATAAACCTGTCCATTTTCCTCTTGCTGTTATAAAATAGTAGATAGCAGACTGAATGTTAGCTCTGTGGTCATTAGTGATACAACGGTAACGTTTATCTGATAAAGCTATGAAGACTAAATGGTTTATGTGAGACTAAGGTTGCTTATGTTGTTATAATCTTATTCCTTAACATCATTTATTCTTTTACTACAGCATGCCAGTGTTCTTTCTAATTTGGTTAAATGATTTGTCATAAAAAGACTGTTATACTCCTGATTTGTTTTTATACCACAGACTTATACTGGAAGGTTAAAATCTGCTAATAGTGCCTCACAATATCAAATATACTACCCCAGTTATTCTCACATCACTGAATATATTATGGTGAAAGTTAAGATCCTGATTGATAGCTATATCCATGTACGCAGACTGTCTCAAAAAAACTCCAGCTTTACTCTCTCACATATCGCCTACTCAGTGGCGATCTCTGCCTAACATACGGAGCTATGTCAAACCCAGAGCTGTTGGACATGCTCTACTTAACGAAATCCCAATCCCTCAGAGCTACATGCTCTAGGGACCTAAACCTTATCACCACAATAAACAGAACATGCTGGAGGGATAGATTCCTGTCCCAGAGACTTCCAATACTGTGGAACAGACTACCTATCTATGTCAAACAGAGCTCCTCATTAGCACTCTTCAAGAAAAATCTTGATGATTGGATGAGAGATAGGAAATTCACCCCGGGGATCACTTCTGTGGCTCTGCTCGACAGGGGCACAGGAAAATAATTTTCTTGGGTGGTGAAAGCCAGGGTACATTTTTGGCTAGGCTTATATAGGCCGTAGGGCCAATAGCCTAGTACCCTCCCATGAACCTATACAATCTTACCTGATACTTTTAACGCTCGGTCTTTATTTTTGTATGTTTTTTTCAATTAATGTTTGCTTGAGTAATGCCAAAACAGATTTGGTTTACTGTGAAATTACTTTTTTTTTAATTCTGTCAATTATTTTTGAAGTTTAACTGAATTTACTGTTGATTTAATTTTGCTTCTGTTTTACATTTGCCTGCATGCTTAGTTCCCTTATGTCCATTTCAGATTATCAGTATTAACGATGCAGAACAGGAAAAAAGTCCTAGGTTTCACCCATGACATGAGACACTTCTGATACTTGCCTACTTTCACTCACTGTTTCTGTCTCGCAGCCAGTTATGTACCCATGCTAGAGTACCATTATTAGTTTTAGATACATTATCATTAGCGGACCGGAGTTCCGCTGTGGCGACCCCTAACCAGGGAAAGCCGAAAGACACAACAACATTCTTTAGTTAATAGCAGTGTAGCAGACAACGTTGCTTGTCTTTGCTAGGTCTGGTAGCATTGTGTAAAAAGGGTAGGAAGCACAACCTTCCTTTAAGCAATGCCATATTGATCACCATCTAATAGTGCTGAATTCCCAGTTTCCTTTTTATTAAGAAAAGAATCTCGTTTTCCAGATCTTTATTTGGAACACGGGTAGAAGGGAATAAAATCAGTAGTGACTTAATTAGTTCCCCCTATTAATAGAGATTGTAACTGCCTGTTTCTATTAAGATGAATCCTTATGATTCTGATAGGTGCATTAAACAGTAATAGTGCTGGCAGTGTTGTGTTTAATCTAACAGAAATTGTTCAGTGAAAACAACTTGCTTAGTAATTAAGGAGTCCTTAATAAGTTTCCTCTTGTTTTATCTAGATATACTATGTCTATCTCCTTTAGATCAGTTAGATGAGTTTTGGTATATGTCTGAATGTTTCAGCTGCTTTGTTTAGGATGTTACAGTCCTGATTTTAACTTTTTGCTTTGCTAGCATAGCTGTAAAGTGACTTGTAGCTGTCTTTTATTTTGGGAATCATAGTTTTTCACATGATCAGCTTGACCTTTTGACCAAACTGTGCTTCAGCCGAAGCAGTCGACATATTGACTTATTGTTATTCATGGGATCTTCCCATTGGCTTCTGATGTTCTTCGTGTTTCACTGTTGCAGTCATTACATTTGGGTTATCTGCTTGCAGTAGCCCTCAGTCAGCCTGATTAATAAAGTCTTGGGTCTTGCGTCGGTTTCTGTCCCCTCTTCCATGACATCAGGTCGTCAGGGGTGTAAAACATGCAGCCGACGCCATTACATCAGTCTTTTTTGCCATGTGGTGCCCGAAGCAGAAGCAGTTCACAAGTGCTGGTTGGCCAACTCCTGAAATTTTCATTTTTGAGTTTCAGAACCGAAGTCTTCAAATAAAGCTAAGTACCCCGTTGGGGAAACTTTTTCTTGCTCCTTACCGATGTCAGTAAAAGTTAATAATTGCATTACTTGTGGAAAACAAATGCCTCACAAAGTTTTCATTTGTACTGTATTCCTTGCCTAGGCCCTGACCACGACGTACCTTGCTGTCAGTTTTGTGCTTTATTTAATCAGCACACTGTCTGTATATTTTCGCCTGTAAATATTTTGGTTCTCTGTTTAGTCAGAAATGTCAGTTAGCCATCCGACTACCAGGATTCTGAAAAAACGCAAAGATAGACAGGGACAGGCCACCGAGGTCCAAAGCTGCCGATGACGCTTCTCCTAAGCCAGTCGCCAGTTCGCCGGTATTCAGGCACTTTCACAGCCCCTGATACCTGCTACTTCTGACTCGCAGGCCTCTACTGAGACCCATTTGGAGTCCGTTATGCCACGAGATGCTTCAACTGTGGAACCTGCGGATGTCTGTACCTTGGATGGGTCCAGAGCCACTGTGCAGGGACCAGCTTCTGAGGGTGTATTCAGGCCTACGGACTTGCATATTAAACTGACGCCTCCTTCTTCATTTAGGCCAAAATCTTGAACCATGCCTAAGAAACCGATGCCCAGGTTGCATGCTCAGGCCTCTGTGCCTAAAAAACAAATGATAAGAATGGCTGAAGATCTTATAACTCTAATTGGGAGAAGCCAGCCTCCCCCTTCTAAGAGACCTAGGACTGAAGTTGTTTATGAATCTTCCGACCAGGATTCTGATTTTTCTGATTCTTCTTATGATCTGGATTTGCCCTTATCTACTTATGAGGATTCTGATGCAGAGGACTCTATATTCCTTCTGCTTCCCCTCCAGAGGATATTTCTTTTGGTGAGACCTTACATACTCTAAGGGAGCATTTCCACTGGGAAAGCCAGGATTTTTCCGATTCAAAAAAGAGGCTTAGGGATTTCTTACTCCTGCCTCAGCATAGGCCTTTAGCTATTCCTCCTGTACTAGACATTGTTGATGCCTTTTCAGAACCTAGTTTAGCCTCTGATTCTTTGCCTCCTGCTCCCAGAAAACCTGACAGATATTACAGGGTTCCTGATTCTCACAAGTTCCTTTTTAAAAATCCTGTTGCAGATCCAGAGACTATTTCACAGGGTTCCAAGGGCATTAAGGCTTCTAATGCTAAAAATCCTACCCCCTCTGATAGAAACTCCAGGGCGCTGGATAGATGGGGTAAGAAGGTTTACACTTCTGCAATCTTGGCCATTAGGGCTTTAAACTGTCAGTTTCATATTTTAAAGTATCAACAACATGTTATTGGATTGCTTAAACAGAAAAATGATGTTTATTCCTGACTCTGCTGAAAATAAAGAATTGCAGAATTGAACGCATTCTGCTGAACGGGTTGGAAAACATACTTTACAATGTGGATTTGATTCATTAGAGGCCTCTTGCAGGGCTGCTGTTACTGGGTCTGTGCTCAGAAGGCATGCTTGGCTTAAGGAGCATTCTTTGCCTGATCATGTTAAAGCTAAATTGTTGGATGCTCCCTTAAATCAGGACCGCCTGTTTGGCAACAAGGCTGAGGAAGTTCTTAAAAAGATGGAAGATAAAGCTAAATCTATGCAAACTGTTAAAGATTTCTTACAAGTTCAGCCTCCTAGATTTAGTAGGCACTGGCCCTCTAAAAATTGGTCCTTTCCAGCCCCTTCCAGGTCTTCTCGAGCCAAACCCAGACACAACAGAAACCTCAGGTTTCAGTTCCAAGGGACACACAAGACTAAGCAGTGGGGGGTTTCCACACCCAAATCTGGGAGTAGTAAGACTCCCCCCATGGAAAACTGTCTCAATAACTTGCTTTTAAAACTTCCATGCACTTCCCAACTGAATGCTCCTTTAGGCGCTAAGATTGGTCTGCAAGCCAAAAACTAGGAACTCATTACCCAGGACAAATGAATTTTAAATATAGTGTCCCAAGGATACAGATTTCACTTCCACACATTACCAACACCAAGGGAGTGGCCAGATCTACCCCCAAATCAGTGGGTAGAGGCCCAACATCAAGTACTCTCTCTCTCTTAAACATGGGGGCTATTTAGTTGGTACCAGAAGAGGAACAGGGACAAGGTTTTTATTTGAGACTTTTCCTGGTACCCAGAAAAGGCAATACATGGTGCCCTATCCTGGACCTTTCTATTCTAAACACCTTTCTGGTGATTCCAAAATTCAAAATGCTGACTCTTCACCAGCTGCTTCCTATGCTAGGCAAAGATGGATGGTTGGCAACACTAGACTTAAAAGAAGCCTACCTGCACATCCCTATCAGGGAGTCTTGCAGAAGATACCTATGCTTCAAAGCAGGCTACATGCACCATCAGTTCTCTGCGCTGCCTTTTGGCTTATCTACTGCGCCCAGGGTATTCACAAAGTGCCTAGCTCCAGTCATTGCATTTTGCAGGCAAATAAATATTCAGATATACCCATACCTGGACGATTGTCTAATTCAGGCAGAAAGCCGGGATATTCTTTTGAATCATCTGGCCTTTGTTCAGGGGGTACTGACTTGTCTGGGGTTCACCATAAATGAAAAGAAATCATACCTGGTTCCCTGTCAACAAATTATATTCCTGGGAGCAAGTTTGATTACAACTTCCCAGATGGCTTTCCTCACACCAGAGAAACTGATTCATTTGGCAACCTACTTCAAACAGGTGGCCACAAAAACCCAGCTATCTGCAAGGCAAATACTGCAAGCCTTGGGGTTCATGGTCTCCTGCGTTGTTCTAATTCCATATGCAAGACTGCATATGAGGAAACTACAATGGTATCAACATTCACAGGATCTAGAAGCAAGGATTCCTATCATACCTTGCTTACGCCTAGAGTTCCTTTGGTGGGCAGAGGCCTGCCACCAAAACAGGGGACTACCATTCACATTACCCCCTGCTGCCCAAATCTTAACAGCAGATGCATCAGACTATGCATGGGGTGGGGGGCTCACCTAACCTTGCTTATGTCTAGAGTTCCTTTGGTGGGCAGAGACCTGCCACCAAAACAGGGGACTACCATTCACATTACCCCCTGCTGCCCAAATCTTAACAACAGACGCATCAGACTATGCATGGGGGGGCTCACCTAGCAGGGAAGTGCATTCAGGGGCAAATGGAACCCAAGTCAAATGCACCTACACATAAATCAAAAGGAAATGTTAGCTGTACAGAATGCTCTGACAGCCTTCAAGGACCACATTCTTCCAGGACAACTAATGGTAAAGACACCACTGTCATGTGGTACATAAACAAGCAGGGGGGTACACATTCTTACCCCCTCTGCAGACTAGCCATGGCAATGTGGAACACAGCATTGAGCTACTAAGTGAATCTACAAGCTCAGTTCCTGCCAGGAAAATTAAATACACTGGCAGACAGACTAAGCAGAAACCTCATGGACCCACACGAGTGGAAACTGGAACCAAGGATTTTCAACATGTTGACAAGCAAATGAGGGAGCCCAGATATAAACCTGTTTGCCTCCCCCCAGAACCATCAACTGGACAAATTTTGTACAAGGATTCCCCACAAGCTAGCTTGGAAAGTGGATGCTCCATCCTTCAGCTGGAAAAACCTATCCGTTTATGCCTTTCCTCCTCTGCCTCTGCTCTCCAAGGTACTACTAAAGATCAAACTGCTCTCCAAGGTACTACTAAAGATCAAACAGGACAAGCCAAGGATGATTTTAATTGCACCAGACTGGTCTTGTCAGCACTGGTACTCTCTCTTGCGCAGTGTGTCATGTTTGGCTTCATGGCACCTACCTCAAACTCCTTTCCTGTTGTCTCGGCAGGAGAACCAGATTCTACATCCTCAGCTGCAAACCCTGAACCTAGCAGCCTGGCTAATTACCTAATCTCTCCTTTACCATCCCTCAGTAAATCAGTGATGGATATAATTTTAGAGGCTAGGAGGCCTAGTACTAGAAAATCTTATGCTGCAAAATGGAAAAGATTTTGTGCCTGGAATGAATGCAGCAGTGCCCAATTTACCTCAGATTCTACAATACTTGACTGAGATGCTTCATAGGGGCTTGTCCTTTTCCTCTATCAAAATTCATGCCTCAGCCATTTCAGCTCATCATAGCACAGAGCCTCCCCTCTTCTCTCACCCACTGCTCAAGCAGTTCCTCAGAGGGGCCAAAAATTTAAGGCCACCGAGGAGAACTCCATCTCCAGCCTGGGATCTTAACTTTGTCTTGGAGAAACTCACTCTTCCTCCTTTTGAGCCAGCTGCTACTGCAGATTTAAAATTTCTTTCCTGGAAAACAGCTTTCCTTTTAGCAATCACTTCTGCAAGAAGGGTATCTGAATTACAGGCCCTTATGACAGTGGAACCTTTCATCATCTTTCATGCAGACAGGGTGTCCCTCAGAACCAATCCCTCCTTCATGCCCAAGGTGGTATCCAGTGTGGCTCTTAATCTTAATCAGTCCATTCATTTGCCTACCTTCTTTCCTAACCCACAGAACAAAGAGGAATGGATACTGCATTCTTTAGATGTGCACAGACAGCTTTGATTCTACTTGGACAGGACTAAACTTCAAAGGAAATCTGAACAACTGCTGGTGGCATTTGCTGCAGGGACAGAGGGGAAAGCTATTTAAAAACAAACCATTTCAAAATGGATAGGCCACTGCATTCATTTCTGCTATAAGCACTATGGAAAACCTATCCCACAGGGTATCGGACCCCAGTCAACCAGGGCTGCATCTACCTCTACAAGCCTCTCTCAGGGGTGAACCTACTAGGGACATCCTAGAAGCTGCTACCTGGAGTTCTGTACATACTTTCACCAAGCATTATCATTTGCCAATTTTCTCTAAATCCAGAGTTGGTTTTGCCACTGCAATCTTGCAGGGCCTTAAAGCTGGTCCTAATTCTATTTAAATTCCTCCTCCCAACCTTAGTTTTGGGAATCTACCCAAATGTAATGATTGCAACAGTGAAACACAAAGAACATAATACAGTTGTGTACACTTACCATAAATGTAAATGTTCGAGTGTATTCACTGTTGCAGTCCTGGTTACCCTCCCTCCAGTCCCCTTTCTTGTTTTGGCTATACCTCTACTCTCACACCAATATTTGCTTTTTTGTTGAAGGTATATCCTTGTATTTATAGATTTAATTGCTTCCCATTAGGGGGGCACCTGACATAGGGGCAAGAAAAACTGATGTAATGGTGTCGGCTGCATGTTTTATGCCCCTGACGATCTAACGTCATGGAAGAAGGGACAGCAACCGACGCAGGACCCAAGACTTTGTTAATCAGGCCGACTGAGGGCTAATGCAACCAGATAACCCAAATGTAATGACTGCAACAGTGAATACACTTGCACATCTACATTTATGGTAAGTGTACACAACTGTACTTTCCTTCACACAATCAACCAATTCGACCCTCCCACTGTAAAACATAATTTGTCATTTTGCCAAGTAAAAAAATTAATACATTTTTTCTTTCCCTTCTCTTGTTCATTTACCATCAGTGTGTTGCTCTCATCACTAGAAAAATGTGTGAATGTAAAAGAGCAGGGAATACCTTTTAAGTATATTAAAAGAACAGGAACTATATTTCTGTTGAGATGCAATTGCTGCATAACTTAATGAACGCATATCATTAAAACGCCAGAGTGGATTTAGAGGGAAGGAAGCAGATGTGGATGTGTATTGACAATATTCCAGTGTTTGCTATGATGTGCAAAAGATTTGTTTTTACTGTTTGTTTTCCCTAACAAAAGGACAAAGACGTTATAGTTGTTGGGGCTGGGGAGTGGACACTTATGAATTATGTATGTATGTATACGTGTGTGTATATATATGTATATATATATATATATATATATATGTGTGTGTGTGTGTGTGTGTGTGTGTATGATGTATGTATGTATATATATATATATATATATATATATATATATATATATATATATATATATATAATGTGTGTGTGTAAGCAATTGTTTGTGGGAAAGCCAGTTACCATGGATAGCAGGACATTGGAAGACAGTGCTTCACAGAGAGGGTAGTAAAACAGGTGCTTGGGTATGCTTGGCCAAACAGTTGGCTCTGTAAGTGGGCTCTGTGCAACCCAATCTGGGTGTGGAAGTTGGAAGATCATACTTTTTATGCTGTTGGGGCCTAGTTGTACTTTTTCATATTGATTATTGAAACAGACTTGTGTGTACTTTTTAGCTATTACTTTTGCTGTGGTTGGCAATGGTGACATTCAAACCCCATCTGTGACAGGCATATCTATGTCATTGGGTGGCATCCTGCCATGCGGGTGTGTCCTATAGATGTCAGTGGTGCATTCATACTATCACATTTAGGGGCCTGAGTGCTATCCCACTGCCCACACCCCGGAATAGTGCTTTCTTTCATTAACTCTGGAGACGGTATTATTATTAGATTTTTGTCAATGTTTCTGTTAAATGTTTGGTAATAGCTAACTACTTAACAGACATTTTATTACAATTTTCTTGTTTCAGCAAACAAAAGAAGGCAATTTACTTACTTTGTAAAGCTAGTACCAGTTAAAATAATTTAGTATAACCTACAAATGGGCTTTTTACATGCAGTGTTTTACCCAGGATACAAGAAAGTAAATTAATGCAGGCTCAAATATATGCAGTGGATATACTTTAGGACTAAGAAAACATGAAATGTAAATATTGTTCCTCTTTATGGCTTTTTCTGTCAGTATTTGGATAGTTTATATTGTGTTAATCTAGCCAGTTCAAGTGACCAGTGGATTATTTATTTTGTTTTCCCTGAAAACTGCTGCTTAGAGGTCTTTTACCTGCTTGTTAGAAAAAGTTTCAAACAAAGGTTTATTATAAAATAATGTATGGATGTGTAGAATTGCTTAAATGAACACCTGCTATGTCAGTACTCTTATAAAGAATGGGCATGTTACTGCAGGATATCTTGATTTCATGGCTGCTCGTGTTTAACTGGTCAATGAAGAATTAGTGTTACACTCTTGTATACCTTTGTATAAATATCCAAAATTTAAAAGCAAGTCTGAGGTGCCCTCACTTATGAGAGCAGTACAAATGATGTTTTGCTAAAAAAAATTCCAAAACCACATTCACACAGTGGTTTATAAGCTTTTTCCCCCTGCGAGGCATAGCATCCTCTTCCATGCAGGGTGTGTCCCTAATGAGGGTATGTAAGCCGTTCAAGGTTGCTGCATTGTGAAGGAATGACTGTTTCCCTCCCACAAACTGTAATCGCATTTGAGAAAGGTGCATTTTGGCACGTGTGCTTTTTGCTCACTTGGTTTTTCAAACCTGTGTCTTACTCTTGTTAAATATGTTGATGAGAGAATCCTTTGCTAATATGGATTATTGCATTAAGCCCTAAAAACAAGCCCAGTGTGCTCTGACTCAGTATTTCATTCAAAACTAAGCAATAACACTTTTTTTTTTTTATTTATTATTAAAAAGTTGACTTACAATAGGAGACAGAATACAGAGGTAAGTGTGAAAATGTGAGGTCAACAAAATGCAGTATGATTTCCTAGGCTGTGTTATGTGCATCAGTGTGGGAAGGGCAGTCACTTGTGACACTGTAGATACAGGGTACTTCGGTACAAAGGAAAGGATTCTGCTAACCTGGAAGAAAACAGACTCCAGGATTTTAATATTTATGGAAGAAAACAGACTCCAGGATTTTAATCCTCATGAGTACATATTCAAAGGATAGTATGAGTCGAACATGTCCAGTTGTGTGACTGGATTACAATGATATTAGAATTGGCAATCCAATTGATGCACTGTAACTTTAACTCAGTGCCATATAGAAGTCTAGTGTGCAAATTTCAAGGGTTGGAAGAGGGCAAATGATTAGTAAGGTGGTTGGAGAAATGGTTTTGCAGAGAGTATGCTAAAATTACCGTTGAGTGAGAGACCATGTTTGGAAAGAGTAACCAGTAGTGTGCTGATAGGGATTAAATGTCAGAGAATAGTGTTAAGTTATCAGTATCGGGCATGAGAGCCAATATTGAAAAAGAAGGTCCTTTCTTTTGATGACACCAAAATAGGAATGATGTTTAAAGGTACACACTGCATACCTCAACCTGGCCAAAAGATTGTGACACAATTCCCTATTCAGGCATAGTAGAAAAGCTAAGTAAACTGGGAGTAAAACCTTATGTCACCTGCTGGATTATAAACTGCCTCACGGATAGGATGCAGATAATCAAAATGGGGGATGTTACTGCCACAGAGAGACCACTTATCATTGGAGTCCCCCACATTTCTGTACTGGGACCTTTCCTGTCTACTTTTCTGAAGTAAAAGCCTAAGTTTCCAGGTGACTGTAAGCTAGGAGTAGTCCTTGAATCCCAAATGACCATCCTGCAGGAAGGCTTCTCTCAAATAAATAACTGGTAGCAAAATCATGGTCTTACAGTAATGTGTTTTTGGCACTTAGTTTTTCCTTTGGGAAATCCTCTACCCCAGGGAACTACCACATTGATAGTACTCCCCTAAGAGCTGACCCAGTTGGTTGGGATTTGGGAACTTATGTAGACAGTGACCTAACTTTTGACCAACATGTGTCTGTTATAAGAAAGTCCTTCTATATTGCACAGCTTATAAACAAAGGGATTGAGTCTAGGTCCACAGATGTCAATGTCTACCTTTACGCAACCCTCATTAGGCCGATCTTCAGTGTCCCTTTTGGCATGTATCTGTCTAGGCAGAAGCAACAATTGGAATGCCTGCAGAGATGTCTTTCTAAAGTAATATTAGGCCTAAACAACATGTCCTGCATGGATCAACTGAAAGCCCTGTCACTGTACTTTGTATCCTACAGACTGCTAAGAGGCATCCTCTGACCCATTACTGGTTAATTTACTGCACAGCAGCAAGTTAAATGGCATCAGTAATACTTGGTCTAGGGATCTAAACCTCTTCTGCAGCCATCAACAGAATGGTTTGTAGGAACAGGTGTATTTCCCAAAGGAAACTGCTGCTGTCGAACAGACTCCCCAACCACTTAAACCAAAGTTCATCCCTGTCCATTTTTAAGCGCAACTTAGATCTGTGGATGGAAAACAGAAAATTTACCCCAGGACTGCCCCCTGAACTACTGATGGACAGAAACAGCTCCTAAATGCTTTATCCTATGCACTGGTCCCCTCAAATATCTATGGTATCATCCCAGTTATTCTTATTAAGGGTATAATTATCAACTATAGGATGGGTAAGGCCAATCTATAATAACCAAATGGGATAGGTTATTTTGAGTGCAAAAAGGGAAAGTGGTTAGGCTTAAAATGGTCTACAAGACAGCTAGAGTAGCACTTACCCTATGATAGAGTTGAAGATCTGGCAAGAAATCTGAAAAGATTATAGTCTATATGGGATGCAAGTAAAGGCAAGGTGCTATACAGTGAGTTCTAACCAGTGGGATGAGTATGAGTTTGGGGAGGCTCCTTTCACAGTGACGGACCTAGAAGTGGTAATTGTGTCAACAGATTGTTAGGCACAAAAATGAACAAGTGGCAGCCAGGACCAAAGGAATGCTGGGATGCATCATCTGGGGAATGGAAGCCAGAAAGAAGTTTTATTGCACCCTAGTGAGGCTGAAGTTGGGGTGCTGGATGTGTCACTAGAGGTAAGGAAATGGCAGTCTGAAGCTATATAGAAAGACTTGGACACTGGAAGACAAAGACTAATGGGGTGAGGGCTTGATATGGATGTTTAAACATCATAAAACGGGACTCTGCTGGAGTACAGCTCGGGAGGGATAACCCAGGGTCAGAAAGGTCACCGACTACTAACAGAAGGAACTAAATACAATTTTGATCAATAGAAATATTGTTTTACAGAAAGGGTGGTGAATGAATGGGAATTATATTGCTGAAAAGGTCGTAGAATGTAAACCCGTCTGATTCAGGAGGGTACAGGATGTCTGAAAGGGGAAGTGTAGGTTGCTGCAATGGATAGATGAAAATGATAGTAGTGCATATTAGTAGAATAGTTAGGCATATATTATCTTTTGCTGGCCATGTTGTGTTGTGTTGTATTGTGCAATTAAGGCATTACATAACCATTATAAGTAGAATGATGAACAACAGTGGTGATCTGGTTTTAGTAATGAAAACTGCACTGCTGAAAAATAATCTAAAATGCTGTCTTAATTATTTCTCACATTCCACATTATTTTTTTACCCTTTTTCATCAAGCAACTTAGAAAACATGTAGA
The DNA here is from genome assembly GCF_019279795.1 of Protopterus annectens. Classification (NCBI taxonomy): domain Eukaryota; kingdom Metazoa; phylum Chordata; order Ceratodontiformes; family Protopteridae; genus Protopterus; species Protopterus annectens. The sequence continues at coordinate 1,049,797,078 of NC_056743.1, forward strand.
TTTGGAAGAAATTTAGCACAGAAAATGTTAAAACATGGTTTTATTTCAGAACTAAGATGTGAAAGGTATTCAAATAGCAGACATTTGTCTGTTTTGAAGAAAGTTCTTGTTATTTTTTGATATTAAATTATTACAACTTATATAGCATGATAAAACCGTGTTTGCCAAATTTAAAGTCAGCAGACTAATTAGAAATATGTAACGGGTTCAAGCCAAAGTGTACTTTCTCTGATTTCTGTTATGTAAAATTTAATATTGGGAACAGAAATGGATTTCCAGAAGTGAAAATTTTATTATATATATATAACTTGGAGGAGGTGGATTTGGACCTTGATCCAAAAGTAGCTTTTGCAGTATTTGTAAATGGCCCTCAAGTAGGTAGAGGGCAACTGGACTGTCCACTGTTATTGTCCAGCAGTAGCACATTGTACTTTGGCTGGTTTTTCCATTACTCATGGAATGAAATTACCGTTTGGAATATCACTGGTGCTGATGAAGTGCTAAACAGAAGTGTAAGAAGTCTGCATTTTTTAATGGTGTATGAAATGTACACAATTTCAGACTTTAATCTAGCTTTTTCTGTCAGAATCCCTGGTTTGCGTATAACATTGACAAAACCCTAGAATTTGGCATTGTTGTGACCACCTCCTCATCTTTAAGGAACAAGTAGTGCTTTTTTTAGTCACGTCATTCGGCTCTTGCTGCTCAGTATGAATTTCAATCTTGTTTTGTTTTGCAGCAGTAGCCAGAATATTCACGTATTTTTATTGGCTCTAGTTGCTTCAAAATGACACCTAAACTGTCTACTTGCTTCACTAATGGTTCTTAACTTTTGAGAGCATTGGTTATGTTTTTAGGACCCAGCAGCATAACAGAACCCTAAAACATACCCCTTTCTGCTAGTAACATAATCTGCTAATAACAACATAATAAAGTTTGAATTTCAGCTGCACCATACTGCCTCTGCGTGTTTTCGCTGTAATGTTTTTTTTTTAATCCCCTATTTACAAGGTATTCTCACTTACACGTATTCATTTAATTTGTTTAAATGTGCTGTAGTTGTTTCAGACACTCTGCATATGTCTAGACTTATAAGGTCAGGTCTGCTTCTCTTAATAATCTGGCCCTTATCTGATTATTTTGAATACAGCAGACTATTTAATTTTTTAATTTTAAATTACATAACTCATTCTTTTGTCAGTTCTTGGCTCCTTAGCAGTAGCAGTTATAGTCTCTGTAAGACATGTATAAGTGGTCTTGTAAAGAATACATTAGTGACTGGCAAGTTCTTTCTGAGCCCCCAACAACTTGAACATTTCTCTAACTTCTCTATTATCTTTTTCCTCTTCAAGAAAAACAAAATTTAAATACATTCAAGGCTTCTTTGACAGTAATACATAGAAATGTAGCACAGTGTTCCTTTTCAGGCATTGTTATTCCTCCCATTTTGAGAAGCAAATCAGTTTTCTGTATTCAAAGCTTCAATTTTCTGCTGAAATATAGTTTCTTGGTGGATGTATTAGAACTATTTTTATACACTGAATTATACTTTTGTATCTCTGAGTATATAGATTCATTAAAGTCTGTTATTCACTTCTCCAAATGTACCCCTTCACTTCTGACCTCACATATCATTTGGATGTTTGTTCAAATCCTCTGCAAACATTACAGAGACTGTAGGTACATTACTAGCCTCATTGAGCTTTTCAGTAAGAATCTTTATAGGAAGTATTCCGATTTGACATGCAATGTCAATAGCTGGGCATTTGCATTCCCCACCCTACCTGCCTCCATAATCCTTGTTCCTTATTTCACTACACCTTAACTTGTACAGGAAGAATATCACCATGTTGACTCCTGTCCTAATTTAAGTACTTTCACCTACCAGTCTATGCCTGTTGCTTTTCTCTTGTTTATTAATTTACATCTGTGTTTGTATTGTTGTTGTGTAAACTTATGTGTTTGCTTTAAACTTATTGTATTTTTATTTGCTATGTAGTCTATTATTTGTGGAGCTTTTCTCCCTGGGCTTCCACTGAAAATCGGCTCTCCTCAGTTGGACTTTCCTGGTAAACAAATGTAAAAATAAAATAAATAAAATATTTAAAAGTGCATATCTCGTATACTAACAACCCCTCTCTTTCTATCCTATGTACTTATTATTCAGCTATCATTTCTCTTTAGTGACATATGGCATCAATGTTAGTACTTTTTCTTCTAGTCTGAAGGATTCTGATGTTTCTAAAATGGGGGAGAAACTTGGGCAGTGGTGGCTTAAATGTTTGTTGTGTGCCCTACTTCCTTTTTTCCAGGCACTGTTCAGTGCCTTTTACATGAGTACTGCAAGCAGCTGTGTTTATGGACTCCTTACTTCGCTATGGTGGAGCCTTTGAGTACCCCTTGGCATGCTGGTGCTGCTGAAACCCTAAATTATTGGGCTTCACACCCAGCCACTGCATGGTATTCTCTTACTATGGGTTAACCCTTATTCCCACTTATCTTGCTTCCTGCTAGTGTGTCTTTAACTGTTAATCAAACCAAGGTCATCAGGACTGAATCCCTGTGTTCCAGTGCACTGGCTTTGACTCTGTACTTGTTCTTTTTCGTGTGACATCCTAAATAGTGAGTAAAGGGCACAGCGAGCAATGGCGGGGGGGGCATGACAACACTGCTTGGTGATTTCACACTTTTAATGGAAGCTTGTTATTCTTCTTGTACTAGAAATATCAATTAATGTTGACCCCAAATTCACACTAACAGGCCTAGAATTTTTCTGGTTGGCCCATAATGCGCCCTAACCCGAACTTGCAGTTGGTGAAATGCCTGTTTTATCACGCACATTTGCAACATTGTCAAGAGACATCATAGGAACATAGTCCTGCTTGAAATGGACATGCGCACACACACACACACACACACACACACACACACACACACACACACACACACGTATATATAATATATGGGGGTGCTAGGGAATAAGTGGCGCTATCCTTGCTGTTTTTCTTTTGCTTTGCCTTTGTAGCACCAAGCTAAGTGAACAAAGGGAGAGAAAATGGGTATTATCAGGAAGGCGGGCATAGTAGAGATTAATTTACCAACTCTTGTAAGTTTACCTGAAAAAGAAAATGAGCATGAAGAAGAGGCATGAATGTGTACATTTCTGAAGATCTACATCGGCCATCGCATAATATTCAAAGTACCATGTGTAGTTTTGGAAGATGTTCTTCACTTCAGAGTTAAAAACAACACGTGCAAAGAAATTCCACAGCGTTGCGATGCGGACATTCATTTTGCATGATAGACACACAACCTCTTTTGAAAGAACCATCAGAAAAACTTATTTTACATTTATTGGTGTATATGTAATTATTTAAAGCATTTAGCATGTAATAGCAGTCAAAAAAGCAGGTAGTACAGAAATCAAAGAAGGGATGCTTATTTCCTGGTTCTCCATCACTTCTGTATTCAGTGACATAAAGTCAGTGTTGGTTCTTTCTCCACTGTTCTTAAGGATTCTGATGCTTATTTCCGGTCACCTAGTGTTTTTGGTGTATTTTCTTTTTGGGTTTTTTCTTGTTTTGAATGCTTCTAAAATAGGACAAGTATGACTCTATTCAGTTCACTAAATGACAGTTATAAGTATGTTATAAATAAGTGAATTATAAACAACTGAATAAAATAATTGTTTGCTGTAACTCAGTTGAGGATAAGCAGTATGCTGGGATACAGCTTGATGTATGTTAGCAAATGTCTGTCTGTGTCCGAGGAGGTTCTCTGCGAATAAATAACCACATAGATTGTGATGTCTTATATTAATGCTACATTGTGTATTGGCTAATAACAGTATGTGACTTGTGTCATAGCTGGCATTCATCTTGCGTAAGTTGTGTAAAGAATGTGCTGCCTCTGTTTTTTTTTTTTTTTAATTGCCTGCTTGTAATAATTACTGAGCTTGTAAGACAGCTGAGTCATGAGTTAAAAGTTCTGAGTGGATCAGCTCATCAAACAGGTTAACAAATCAGTAGATTATAACAGTATATTTGGAGGGTAACTGTGTCACTGAGAAGGTGATCTATTACTTTTAGAAAAAGGTAGGAGTTTGCTTTCTGGGGGGTGGGGGGGCAGTATCATATAATTAGCTCAACAGTTTTGCTATTACACATTTCATTTCAGCTCTGGAGTTGGGTGTCTTTGGGCTTTTGTGAGATGTGCTTTTCTGTACATAGCCTGTAGTAGCTTAAAAATCTATCTAAAATACCACTTCTGCTTTTACAGAGTCACGGTACAAGATGTGTAAAAACTGCACAGAGATGTGTTAACACCTTGAAATTTAAAAGCAGTTTATTTCCCCTCCCCTTTATGATTTGAGGTGTGTTTACCTGCAATGGCTGTAGATAGGAACTGCAAGTAAATGTACCTAAATTGCACCCTAGATATGTAAAATGTTAGAATGCATATTTGCTTTTTCCTGTCTAGACCTCACTTTGAGAATATGTAAGTTGAATTGTCTAAATATAATAACTGTACTTATTTTATCTGTAATCAGATTTGTCTGGAATACCCACGAGTTTATAAATGTAGTATGCATGGTAGACTGGAAAGGTACTTGCTTGTTTCTTAGATTGTCCGTATGTGTATAATAAATATTGCTGGTGTGTGTTGTGTGCCTTAGTGCTTGTATGCAGTGTCTGTCATGAACTTGGAGATGTTTATTCTGTTTAGCTTCCTCTATCTGTTCTCTTATCAAGATACAACTGTTTCACACTCTTTTGGGTAGATGAACACACTCCAATGTGTTACTGGTTGAACCCTTGCTTTCTTGTGTTTGGCTCTTAAAAGAGCCATTTTTCTGTGATGTCCGCAGTGATTGGTGCTATTTTTGTAGGCTTTAAAAAGGCTGGTGTTAGCTCTTTAACATGAGCTGTTCCTTCTGTGGGTTTTGTGGTGGTCTTGTGAGCTCTCCCCGGCTCCGATGTTCATCGTGCATACAGCTGCAGTCATAACAGATGGGTTCTCCTGCCGTCAGGCGGGTCCTCGGTCAGCCGAATTCTAAGGTCTAGGTCTGGCGTCGATTGTCGTCGCTTCTTCCCTGAAGTCAGTGCGACAGGGGTATAAAGGAACCAGCCGACGCCATTTTTTTCAGTCTTTCTTGCCGCGCGGTGCCCGAAGCAGAAGCAGTTCGCAAGTGCCGGTCGGCCAGCTCCTGAGATTACGAAATTTGGAAACCGAAGTCTTCTTAAAAGCTAAGTACCCCTTTGGGGAAACTTTTCTTGCCTCAGACCGATGTCAGACAAAGTTAATAATTGTATTTCTTGTGGGAAGCAAATACCGCATAAGGATTTCCATTCCCTCTGTATACCTTGTTTAGGCCCAGACCACGACGTCTCGGTCTGTCGCTTTTGTGCTACATTCAACAAACGCACTATTAAGCGTCGGGCGGAGTTCGCCCAGCATTATTTTGGGAAAGCATTTAACTATACTATGTCGTCGGATACTCCGACTCCGGTTTTGTCTAAAAAGCGCAAAGACAAGGACCGACACATGAGGTCCGCGGCCTCTACCGACACCACGCCAAAGCCGACTACACGTGGTCCGGTTCTCAGTGAGGCGCCTATGCAGCCCCTGATTACCGACGACACTTCTTTGACAGTGTCTCCTGTGCCCGAGGTCTCAGGCTCCTTGGCCCACACCCCGACTACAGATACCGAAGCCACTCTTGGCGTTGAAACTCAGAATGTGGACAGGTCCACCTCCACTCAAGGTGTCTTCAGACCTTCCTCTTCTTTCTCCATCAAGGCGTTCACTAAGTCTAAAGCAACCATGCACTCTAAGAGACCAGCTACACAGGGCCCATCTCCAGGCTCCATGCCTAAGAAACAGATGCTTAAAATGGCTGAGGATTTAATTACTCTAATCAGAGGTTCTCAACCCCCACCGGACAAAAGGCCCAGAGTAGAGGAAGATTCCCCCTCCTCTGATCAGGGCTCCATTATTTCAGAGCACTCTGATGATGAGGAACATTCTTACTCCCCTTTTGAAGACTCTGATGCGGAGGAGTCCATCCCTTCTGTATCCCCCCCCCCTGAGGATTACTCATTTGGGGAAACTTTGCATACCTTAAGGGAACACTTCCACTGGGAAGGCCAGGATTATTCAGATTCCAAGAAAAGGCTCAGGGAATTTCTCTTGTTACCTCAGCAAGGCCTCTGGCTATACCTCCTGTCTTGGACATCCTAGATGATGTTTACTCGGAGGCCTGCCTTAACCTGGACTCTCTACCTCCAGCTCCAGTTAAGCCTGACAGGTACTACAGGGTTCCTGACTCACACCAATTTCTTTACAAAAGCCATGCTGCTGACCCAGAAACCATCTCACAGGGCCCCAAGGGAGTTAAGGCCTCCATTGCCAAAAATCCATTGCCTTCCGAGAGAGATTCCAGATCCTTAGAAAGGTGGGGAAAAAAGGTATATACCTCTGCTACCTTATCCATGAGGGCCTTAAACTGTCAGTTCCATATGCTAAAATACCAACAGTTTTTGTTATCACAATTGAAGAGTAAAGTGTCACAACCTGAACAACCAGACTTGAAGGAGTTACAGGATTTGATGCGTAGTGTAGAACAAGTGGGTAAGCATACATTACAATATGATTTTGATGCTCTAGAGGCCTCATGTAGAACTTCTGTTACAGGATCAGTCATACGTAGGCATGCCTGGCTCAAGGAACAAGCCTTGCCTGATCATGTCAAAGCTAAATTACTAGACGCCCCTCTTCAAAAGGATGTACTACTTGGTGCTAATGCTGAGGAGGTATTAAGGAAAATGGAGGAAAAGGCTAAATCAATGCAAACTGTGAAAGAATTTCTACAGGTTCAACCCCCACGTTTTAGCAGAAATTGGCCTTCCAAAAACTGGTCCTTTCCTGCCACAGACAGACCCCAAAGAGGCACATACAGACGCCCGAGGGGCAGAGGACAATCCCAAGGATCGTATAGAGGCAGACAATGGCAAGCTCCTACACAGAGGTGGTGAGGACAACTCGCAATCTTTCAGAAAGCAAACCCAATGACTTTCCCCTTTGCATGCCAACCAGGTCTCAAATGGCAGCCCCCTTAGGAGGAAAGCTGGCATTATTTTCAAAAAATTGGCATGTTGTCACAAAGGACAAATGGATCCTGGACATTATAAACAGAGGCTACAAATTCCATTTTCACACCCTTCCAAAAATGAGAGGCATGCCAAACCTGCCACACAATCAAAGGGCAGAGGCACAAAGGCAAATTACAGATCTCATAAACATGAAAGCTACGCACGAACAAGGTCAAGGTTTTTATTCCAGGCTATTTCTGGTGCCAAGGAAGGAAAAAGATTGGAGACCTATTTTGGATCTATCCATCCTAAACACATTTCTACTCATACCAAAATTCAAGATGCTCACTCTACAGCAACTTCTTCCCATGCTGGGCAAGGAGTCTTGGCTGGTAACATTGGACCTCAAGGAGGCATATCTGCATGTCCCAATCAGACAAAATTGCAGAAGGTACCTCAGATTTCTTGCAGGTTCAACCCATTATCAATTCTCTGCATTGCCCTTTGGCTTATCTACTGCGCCCAGAGTATTCACGAAATGCCTGGCATCAGTAATTGCCTACTGCAGACTTCAAGGGATACAAATATACCCCTATTTGGACAACTGCCTGATCCAAACGGACAGCAAGCACATTCTTCTGAAACATCTGGCTTATGTAATAATGTTATTGAAATCTCTGGGATACACAGTCAGCAAAAAGAAATCAAGCCTAATACCCTCTCGGAAGATAATTTTCCTGGGTGCCAATTTGGACACAAACACCCAGATGGCCTACCTCACGCCAGAGAAGCAGGGGCAACTAATACAATACTTCAGAACACTAGCAAATTGCACCAGGCTGACTGCAAGGAAAATCCTGCAGGCTCTGGGATTCATGGCATCTTGCATCTTACTAATCCCATGTGCAAAGCTGCATATGAGGAAACTACAATGGTACCTGAAAAACATATGGTCTCAACACAGCCACAGTTTGGAAACAATAATACCACTAATTCCATGTCTGCAAAAGGAATTTCTGTGGTGGGCTCAAGCATGTCAAACAAACACAGGTCTTCCATTCAGCAAGCCTCAAGCAAATCAAGTCATCACAACAGATGCCTCGAACTACGCCTGGGGGGGCGCACATGGCAGATCGGTGCATTCAGGGCAAATGGTCCCAAAAAGAAAAGCACCTTCACATCAATCAAAAAGAAATGCTAGCAGTAATAAATGCTATTATAGCTTTCAAGGACCTTCTACAACCAGGTCAACTATTGATAAGAACGGACAACACCACAGTTATGTGGTACATAAACAAACAGGGAGGAACACATTCTTACCCCCTATGCAGACTGTCCATGTCACTTTGGAACATGGCCATGGACTTACAAATGGAACTACAAGCACAGTACTTGCCAGGCAAGGAAAACACGCTGGCAGATGACCTAAGCAGGAATATGACAGATCCACACGAATGGAAATTGCATTCAAAAGTTTTTACAGAAATAATCCAAGAATGGGGAAGGCCAGACCTAGATCTCCTTGCCTCCCACAAGAATCATCAATTGACAAAATTCTGCTTAAGGATCTTCCATCCAAAGGCCCGGAGAGTGGACGCTCTTTCTTTCAGTTGGACATCAATGACAGTTTATGCCTTCCCTCCTCTTCCTCTGCTGCCCAAAGTTCTATTAAAGACCAAAGCAGACAGACCAAAGATGATTCTCATTGCTCCGGACTGGCCAAGGCAACACTGGTACCCACTCCTGAGGAGCCTGACTCATTCCCCACCATGGACCCTACCTCTTAATGCCTCTTCTTCTGACTCGGCACAGTTTCAAAACTCTTCACAGCCAGCTAAAAACACTCAATCTAGCCGCATGGAAGATTCCTCCAAGGAGGTGCAGGATGTCATTTTAGAGGCCAGAAGGCCATCAACTAGAAAAGCTTACTCCGCAAAATGGAAACGTTTTTGTGTCTGGAATGAGAAAAAGGGCCAGGAAAACTGAATTTACCTCAAATACTACAATATTTGGCTGAACTGCTAAGCAGTGGACTTTCTTTCTCCTCCATCAAAATACATGCCTCAGACATTTCTGCAGAATACAACACTGATCCACCTTTATTCTCTCACCCTCTTTTAAGACAGTTCCTCAGAGGGGCTAAGAATTTAAGGCCTCCAAGGAAACAACCAATACCTGCTTGGGATCTTTAATTTTATTCTGGAAAAACTGACCTTGCCTCCCTTTGAGCCAGCTGCCTCATCAGACTTGCAATATTTGTCCTGGAAAACAGCTTTCCTTCTGGCTATTACCTCAGCTCGTAGAGTTTCAGAACTACAGGCTCTCATGGCTGTAATGCCTTTTATCATCTTCCATCAGGACAGAGTTTCCTTACGAACCAACCCGTCCTTTATGCCTAAAGTGGTATCCAGGGTAGCTTTAAATCAGGCCATACATTTACCTACCTTTTATCCTAATCCTCAAAACAAAGGGGAGAGATTACTACATTCCTTGGACATCCACAGACAACTGTGTTATTATTTGGACAGAACAAAGCCTTTCAGAAAATCAGAACAGCTCTTTGTGGCCTATGCGGTAGGAGCTCAAGGGAAGCCAATTTCCAAACAGACAATCTCAAAATGCATAGCCCACTGCATATGCTTTTGTTACTCCTTTCATGGCAAAACTGTTCCCACAGGCATTAGAACTCATTCCACCAGGGCCACAGCCACCTCTGCAGCCTTCCTCAGAGGAGTTCCTACCAAGGATATTTTGGAAGCAGCCACTTGGAGTTCTGTGCATACCTCCTCCAAGCACTACAACCTACCACTATACTCCAAATCTAGAGCAGGCTTTGCCACTGCAGTCTTGCAGGGCATTTTGGCTCCTCCTAGTTCCACCTAGTGCCTACCACCCTCTTCTTAGCTTTGGGATTCTACCCATCTGTTATGACTGCAGCTGTATGCACGATGAACATAGTACAGTTTTGTACCTACCATAAATGTAGATGTTAGAGTGCTAGTACAGCTGCAGTCCAGGTTTCCCTCCCTCCTTCCCCTCTTGGGACAGGCCTATAGGCTAACACATCCTCATACAACCTGATTGGGTTTTCATTTATGATGTATTTGCTTGCAACTACTGTATTTTGATTATATTGCACTGCATTATCACACAAATTTATGTATTGCCTTCCTTCTGGGGGCACCTGACATCTGGGGCAAGAAAAACTGAAGAAAATGGCATCGGCTGGTTCCTTTATACCCCTGTCGCACTGACGTCAGGGAAGAAGCGACGACAACCGATGCCGGACCTGGACTTTGGAATTCGGCTGACCGAGGACCCGCCTGACGGCAGGAGAACCCATCTGTTATGACTGCAGCTGTATTAGCACTTGAACATCTACATTTATGGTAGGTACAAAATTGTACTTTTTGTTTGGGGTAGATGGTGTCTGTGGAGCTCTTGCCTAAATTAAAGTACCACTACATAAGGAAGCTCTGATAAGAGCTATTGCAACCGTGCTACTGTGGGCCATCTTTTGGTTTATGGGAAGTTCTGATAAGAGCTGTGGCCATGTGGTGCCCGGGATTAATCCCTTTTTACCTGCTGGTGAGAGAGCTGTGAAAAGAGCTGTTGTGTTCTTGATTGGCTCGTCCGTTTGCCCATTTTAAAAGGGTATGGTGTTCCCTGTTCAAGCTTGCGCTAAACTCAGATACTTCCCTTTTGGCTTAGTTGCAGCCCTTAAAAGGACTTTTTTGTGTGTGCTCTCCAAGCGCTGGTCAGAATGACCTGAGAGCCGGTGGTGTGTGGGTTTTTATGCCACTGTTGGAGGGGCGGAGTTCTGGCTCGGCCTGTCAGGTGCAGAGGTTTCCGGTGGGCATGGTCTTCTGTCTTGCCATGTGGTTTGTATTATTTGGACCGGTTTGAGGACTCCTGTTCTCTCGTTGTTAGTGATGTGTCTTGTGTTTGCCATATTGAAATCCATCTGCGTGAATCTGAAGGTGGAACCGAGGTTTTTCCTTGGAAACATACCTTTCAAACCGTCGCTCGGCAAACCATACTCCAATTAACCCTTTGATTAATTTATCAATTAATCTATTAACTGATTTAACTGTTTTAACAAATTTAGTCCTCAAAGTCCATGCAAGCTAAGTTGACTGTAAGACAAACCACTAAATAAGATGCATTAAACCAACCAGAGAAAAAAAAATGCATTAAATCAAGCAGAAAAATAAAGTGAAATAAGTTCCAATGACATGAAATCCAATCCTTTAATGTAGTGAACTATACAAAGTAAAAAGAAATAGTAAAGTGTAATTTTTTTTTATAAATTATTATATTGTCAAACCCACTTCACTCAAAGGTGATGCAAACTAGTAAAAACACAAAGGCGAAGCAACAGGAACAATCACAGGGAACAAACAAAACCAAGTTTTATTAGCGCTTTCAGAAAGAGTATTATCTTTCCTTCTTCAGACTAACTGCCTTCATTAAAACCAGATGTATATAAACTTTTCAAATGGTTAATTGCTTAATTGGCATAGTTGCCACTAACATTTAAAGCAACAGCAAAACTCTATTAAAACGCCCTCAACAGTAAATAATGTATAACCGCACTAAAAACATCAAAGTGCCATTAACATATTTAACTAAAACCCGCATTAAGAACCATATTGAACTTTCGCTCACATATTTATCTTATTTCCACTAAAAATAACATTTATAAGGCCATAACAATATATGAAAAAATAAAAAGTTAAATGAAAACTAATAAAAACAATAACACGTACCACTCAAAGTTAAAAGTAATAAAAATTATCTTCTCAAAGCCAAGTGCTTGAGAACACAAGCAATATAAGCATACTCGTTAAGTCCAGGGTAAAAATAAGCGGCAGTTCTTATCTGCCAAAATAGTTCCTCCTTTTCCAACTGTACTTGCCAAGGACTTGCTCTAAGGTCATTGTTAATATGTTTTAAGATAGTAAACTTGAAATTGTGATCTGGATATTTTAAAATGTGGCGTGCCAAGGCATTAGTGGGATCTTTCTTACCAATAGCATAGTTGTGCTCGTAAATGCGCTGCTTTAACTTTCTTTCGGTTTTACCTATATAGAAAGCAGCGCATTTTTCACAATTCACAGAATAGACTACACATCTAGTCTCACAACTGTACTTTCCCCTTATGTTATAGGTTTTATCCTTAATTGTAACTTTAGATCCCATGCTGACAAATCTACATTGCCGACATACACCACATCTAGCCATATCTATATTTTTACTATGACTATTATAACGCTTAACTTCTAAAAGTGATTTTAAGTTAATACCTCGCCTAAAAGTTATCTTTGGTTTGAGCCCAAATTGATTAAATAAATCATTGTCCTCTAAAATGAGCGCCCAATTTTTATAGAGGACATTCCTTATTAGTAAGTGATCCAGACTATAGGTACATAAAAAAACTTGTTCTGAACTCATGTATGCTCCCTATATTACTAACTTTATTTTGATCGTGCAAATCAAACCCGTGTTCATCACTTAAATTTGATAATATTTGTTTAAAATGGCCTGTCTTACGTTTATAAGTGACTTCAGATGTAATGTCAGCAATCAAAGAACACGGGTAGCCTCTATTAGTGAACATGGAACCCAAGTTGCTGCATTCTTCGATGAAATCACTTTCATCAGATATCATCCTAGCTGCCCTTACCATCTGGCCCTTAACAGCTTTATTCTGATGGTAAGGATGACAGCTGGTGTAATGCAGGAAAGCGTTTGAATATGTGGGCTTCCTGTATATGACACTTTTATATCTAGAATTTGCTGTGTCCTTGGATAACAAAATATCTAAGAAACTAATACTGTTCTCCTGAACGTTGTATGTAAAATCTAAGAATTCAGTCATATCAGAGATCTTAGAAATAAATGACGGGACAAGATGCGGTGGCCCTTTCCATACCAAAAACATGTCATCCTGGTACCTAGTGTACCAGGCAACATAGTCTTTAAATAAGGGGTCGTTGAATAAAAGGGTCCTCTCCCAATAAGCCATTATACAGTTGGCAAAACTGCCACCACAGGGAGAGCCCATAGCCACCCCTGATTTTTGCAAATATATATTACCATCAAAAACCATAAAATTATAGGTTAGTACTATTTCTAACAAAGTTTCAACTAGATATATGATGTTGTCACTAACCTTTCTAAGTGTCAGAAATTCTCTTATCCATTCCGGCCCCAACTTTTGTGGTATGACTGTATACAGATCTCTCACATCAATCATGAGGAAACAGTAATCCTGGTTAAAAGGAAAGTTGTTAATATCCTGTAGGAAGCTCCACGAATCTTTGCAAATCTGGGGCTCCCGTTCAATAAGGGGTCTAAGCACACTATCAACATACTTGGCACACGCATAAGTTATAGACCCCCGCCCATCAACTATGGGTCTAAAAGAGGGGGGTCATTAACTGACTTGTGAATTTTGGGTGTGCCAAACAGTGCTGGTAACTTGGGAGCAGAAATATTCAAATACCTATATAAATCAATATCAATTGTGCCTTCTAGAAAAAGGTCTTCCAAAACAGACCTGATTTTATTGTACGCTATATTAACTTCATTGATACTGGCCTGCATGTAAAAGCCGGTATTCAGATGACTTAACATCTTATCAACATATGAATTATAGTCCATGAAGACAAGCCCACCTCCTTTATCGGGTTTCATCACCCTAATGTTGCAATCACGTAAAACATTAATGAAATCCCGTTTATTAACAGTAATGTTAAGATTACTGTCTCTGTTGTTGCACTCATTGGCAGCTATAGCTCTTAAATTGAGCGCATAAATCTTTTCAAAGGAGTGTAAAGTTTCCTGAAAAGGTGGATTAAATAAACTAGCTTTAGGGTGGATCTGTCTCCCATAAGGACTTTCAAATTTAACTTGCGTACGTATAACTTCAAATCAATAATGGTTTTAACCAAGTCAAAATGAGAGTCAGGAACGAAGGAGAGACCTTTTGAAAAAAAATTATCAATATCAAAGTAAGTATAGTTATAAATTTTAAAGTCTCCTTCTGTACTGAAAACAATACGGGGATTATTGAGATAGTCTGTCATCTCCTCCGCTGATTCCGCCTGTTCCTCGTATTCACTTGGTTCCTGTTCGATCTCAAGTTCCTTTGTTGACCACTCTGACACTTGGGAAAACCCTGCTGGTTATTTGGATTAGATGCAGTATTACCAGTGTTATTCTGGTGTGCACTACTATTACTATTGTTGTGATTGGCACTATTGCTATTGTTAGTAAGTCTCTCACTGCAACTTATGGGCTCTGCGTTGTTAACTTGTATTTCAACATCAGTGTCTTGAAACCTGACTGGCTCATTTTGTACAGAATCATTATCATGTACAAAGTCATTGTCTATAGGAGAGGTGCTAGACACAGTAGTTAATTGCGTTATAGGAGGTGGTCGAGGTTAAGCTCTATTAGTAGCATATTGATGTATGTCCCTGGTGATCTCTTTCTTCTTCTTAAGCATCTTAACCATAGTTGCATCTATACTGGTGAAGATACGAGCGTAATCATATTTGTAACGCACAAGGTCATGATCACTTTTAATAGTATGCTCTAAGAGCTCCAGTTCATGCTTTAAATCCTCGACTTGACGCTTATAATGTGCAATTAACATGTTGATGAACTCAAACCCCTGTTTGTCAAATAATAAGAGAAGCTCATGGTGAAAATATGAGCCCTCTATTAGACCCAGCGGGAATCGCCATTGCCGTAAGCCCTTGGGTATGAGCTTTTTATCCAGGCATTCTTCAAGATATGCAATTTCAAGTTGCAACTTTTTACATTTATATAGTTTGTGATCAAAGTTATTTATCAGACTAGTAATGTTACTTAGTCTCCTCGTGTTGTTGGTTAACACTTTCAGCAGACCCGAATTTAAAATAATTATTGTTGTTAAGGAAGTTGGTAATCGATGGTACCGAAGCACCATCTAAATTCTGTGACTTATTTACTTGCGTTGAAAAACCACACTGTTGTACATTACTCCTTTGCCCTGCTAGAATATCCAAAACCGCAGGGGAACCCGTTAGTGTTATTATTAATAATTTGAGCTGAATTAACTCTGGACCCAATTCGATGATGTGGTTCCGCTACATTCTGTTGCTTCAACTCAGTAGCTGAACCACTACTAGGAGCAACTACATTCCCTGGACTTGAAAGGAAATCACAGCGTTCAAAACGCTCAAAGCGTTGTCAGGTTATCCACCCGACCCATTAAAATGTGAATGAGGGCTGTTAGATTGCCTTCAGCATTTGCTTCCACGGCACCAGATGTATTAAACGTTTTAAGTCCACCATCCGGCTCTGTTGACGCTCCGTCTTCGCTTATTTATTTAATCGATTTGGGCTCAATCCAAAGATAACTTTTAGGCGAGGTATTAACTTAAAATCACTTTTAGAAGTTAAGCGTTATAATAGTCATAGTAAAAATGTAGGTATGGCTGGATGTGGTATGTCAGCAATGTAGATTTGTCAGTATGGGATCTAAAGTTACAATTAAGGATAAAACCTATAACCTAAGGGGAAAGTACAATTGTGAGACTAGATGTGTAGTCTATTCTGCGAATTGTGAAAAATGCGCTGCTTTCTATATAGGTAAAACTGAAAGAAAGTTAAAGCAATGCATTTACGAGCACAGCTATGCTATTGCTAAGAAAGATCCCGCTAATGCCTTGGCACGCCACATTTTAAAATATCCAGACCACAATTTCAAGTTTACTATCTTAAAACACATTAACAATGACCTTAGAGCAGGTCCTTGGCAAGTACAGTTGGAAAAGGAGGAACTATTTTGGCAGATAAGAACTGCCGCTTATCTTTACCCTGGACTTGAGTATGTTTATATTGCTTGTGTTCTCAAGCACTTGGCTTTGAGAAGATAATTTTTATTACTTTTAACTTTGAGTGGTACGTGTTATTGTTGTTATTATTATTATTAGTTTTCATTTAACTTTTTATTTTTTCATATCTTGTTATGGCCTTATAAATGTTATTTTTAGTGGAAATAAGATAAATATGTGAGCGAAGTTCAATATGGTTCTTAATGCGGGTTTTAGTTAAATATGTTAATGGCACTTTGATGTTTTTAGTGCTGTTATACATTATTTACTGGGAGTTTTAATAGAGTTTTGCTGTTGCTTTAAATGTTAGTGGCAACTATGCCAATTAAGCAATTAACCATTTGAAAAGTTTATATCTGGTTTTAACGAAGGCAGCTTGTCTGAAGAAGGAAAGATAATGTGTGCATGGGGGGAAATTTAAATATGTGCGCGAAGGGTAATGTCTGTGAGTGGGTAGAAATAAGTGAGAACTTGCGGGTGAAAGAGAGTTCTTATTGGAAATGGAGAAACCTTGTGTGTGGGCCCTGGGTAAATTTTGAAAATCACCACTCTATAGATTATATGAACACCGAAAGTATAACTCTTACTTGCTTGTGAGAGGTGTGGAGGAAGTTGGTGTCTAAAGGTGTTGTTTAAGAAAACGCTCGGGGCTGTTCTAGCAGGTTTGTGGAGTTTTGAGATAGGGGTTCTACATTTTTGGGAACCGTGTGAGTTAAAGCTTAGCATTTTTAGCTTTTCTAGTAAGGGCTCCACAAGAGTCCACATAGCCCTGGGTGGGCCATGGGAGGTATGCGAAAGTTTTATATGGTAGAAGTTTATTTGGGACACTTAGTTGTTTTTTGGGATAGGTTATCTAAAATTGAGACTGAGATTTCCAGCGCTTTCGAGACTGGATGGGCAGTGACCATCCGGTTGATTCTTCTTCTGGGAGAGCTAGCACTAAAATAAAAGTTCGAGTTTAGGTTTGAAGTGGGTTTAAAAAACTTAATAGGATTTACTAGTCGTAAAGCGAGAGCTTATTGTAATTCGTGTGGAGAGGTTGAAAGAACTTGAGGGGCCTAAGCGGATGTGGTGGGGGTCATGGTATGTGAGCGTGGGTGACTGCCGTGGACTTGGCACGGGGGTGGGGACTGAAAACTAGCTAATGGGAGTATCAGAAGTGGAAGAAAAATCCAGAATTATGCCGTAAGAAGATCTGGTTATAATTGAAGTTACTAGGAACCATTTGACTATGCAATGAGTCAAAAGAAGCTAAAATAAAATAAGATAAAATAAAATATTATAAAATGCAATGGGATGAAATAAAATAAAAGCCAGAACTCCGCCCCAACCAACAGTTGCATAAAAACCCACACACCACCAGCTCTCAGGTCATTCTGACCAGCGCTTGGGAGAGCACACACACACAAAAGTCCTTTTAAGGGCTGCAAGTAAGCCAAAATGGAAAGATCTGAGTTCAGTGCAAGCCTGAACATGGAACACCGCACCCTTTTAAAAGGGCAAATGGATGAGCCAAGCAAGAACACAACAGCTCTTTTCAGAGCTCTCTCACCAGCAGGTAAAATGGGATTAATCCCAGGCACCACATGGCCACAACAGCTCTTATCAGAGCTTCCCATAAACCAAAGGACAGCCCACAGTAGCACGGGCGCAATAGCTTTTATCAGAGCTTCCTTATGTAGTGTTACTTTAATTTAGGCCAGAGCTCCACAGACACCAGCTCCCCCTAACAAAGCAAAACGGAGCCAGGGGAGAGCTCACAAGACCACCGCAGAACCCACTGAAGGAACAGCTCGTGTTAGAGCTTGCCAACAGCTCTTGTAAGAGCTAACACCAGCCTTTTTAAAGACTACAAAAACAGCACCAATCACTGCGGACATTGCAGAAAAATGGCTATTTTAAGAGCCAAACACAAGAAAGCAAGGGTTCAACCAGTAACATTGGAGTGTGTTCCTCTACCCAAAAGTGTGTGAAACAGTTGTAATTAATTACTCCTTCCCTCGGGGCAGGCTACACTCACCATCGGGTCAACACCTTTTTTCTGTTTGTTCTCTTATCAAGATGGAAATCTTTACAGAATGTATTGATTCAGGTAAATTTCATTTGAAGCCATATCAGTTAAGGCACTGGCAGTTGTCTGGAGGTTGTAAGTTTGTTTAGAAGTTGATTTCACAGTCAGCACTAGTCTAGTCTAGATTTCTGTTTACTGTTAAATAGTCTCATATGTCTTTTCGAAGCATCCATTGCTTGCCACCGGTAATGCCCTAGACACTGAACTTTCTTCTATTGCACTGTGCTCAAATATGTCTAAAAGTTCATTTGCTTGATGTTCTTCGTGTTTCACTGTTGCATTCATCACATTTGGGTTATCTGCCTGCAGGTAGCCTTCAGTCGGCCCAAATACCAGATTCTTGGGATTTCTGTGTCGGATGCTGTCGCTTCTTCCATGACGTCAGGTCATCAGGGGTATAAAACATGCATCCAACGCCATTGCATCAGCTTTTCTTGCCGAGTGGAGCCTGAAGCAGAAGCAGTTTGCAAGTGCCGGTCGGCTGCCTCCTGAAATTTTCGTTTTTCAAGTTTCAGACCTGAAGTCTTCTAAAAGATAAGTACCCTGTTTTGGATCATTTTTTCTTGCTGTAACCGATGTCAGAAAAAAATAATAATTGCCTTGCCTGTGGAAAGCAAATACCTCACAGAGATTTTCATTCTTACTGTATCATCTGTTTAGACCCAGACCACGACGTTCCTCGCTGTCAGTTTTGTGCCCTGTTCAATGCCCAAACTATTTGTCATTGGACTATTTTGTCACCAAAGTCTTTCACTGTCATTCTCCGTATTCTGAAATGGCTTCAATAAGCCATCTAACTACCAATCTTCTGAAAAGACGTAAGGATAAAGACAGAGACAGACTGCATAGGTCTAAAACTGCCAATGACGCTTCCGTTAAGCTAGTTGCCAGTCCACCGGTACTCAGTGAGGCACTTTTGCAGCCCCTGATACCTGCTTCTACAGATTCACAGGCCTCTACTGAGACCCATTCGGAGTCTGGTATGCCGCAAGATGCTTCTTTGACTATGGAACCTGCGGATGTCTCTACCTTGGATTGGTCCGGAGCTACTGTGCAGGCACTGGCTTCTGAGGGTGTACTCAGGCCTTCTGATGTTCATATTAAACAGACTACTTCGTTTCAAACCAAAAATACAGAATTTCTCGGGCCCAGATTTCGCACTATGCCTTGGAAACCGACAACCAACGCACGTTCTCAGGGCCCCATGCCACAGAAACTAATGCTTAGAATGGCTGAATACCTTATTACCTTAATTAGGGGAAGCCAGCCTTCCCCCTCTAAAAGACCAAGAACTGATTCTTTAGATCAAGAGTCCGATGACTCTGACCCTTCTGATTACCAGGACATACCTTTATCTACTTATGAGGATTCTGATGCAGAGGATTCCATTCCCTCTGCTTCCCCACCAGAGGATTTTTCTTTCAGTGAAACCCTGCGTACCCTCAGAGAGCATTTCTGCTGGGAGTGCCAAAAAGAGAATCAGGGACTTTTTAAACTAGACTTAGCACAGGCCTCTTGCTATCCCTCCTCTTCTGGAAACTGTAGATGATGTCTTCATGGAATCCAGTCTTACCCCTGATACTTTGCCACCAGCTCCCAGGAAACCTGACAGGTACTACAGAGTGCATGACTCTCACAAATTCCTATTTAAGAATCCTACTGTGGATCCAGAGACCATTTCCCAGGGACCTAAAGGCATTAAGGCTACTACAGCCAAAAACCCTACCCCTTCGGACAGGGATTCTAGGGCTTTGGACCGATGGGGTAAGAAGGTATACACCTCTTCTATTCTTGCCATCAGGGCTTTAAATTGCCAGTTTCACATGTTAAAGTATCGGCAACATATTATGGAACTAACAAAAAAATGATGTTCATTCCTGATTGTGCAGAACATAAAGATTTACAAGAGTTAATGCATTCTGCTAACCAAGTTGGAAAACATACTTTGCAATGTAGTTTTGATGCCATAGAAGCATCTTGCAGGCCTGCTGTCACTGGGTCTGTTCTTAGAAGGCATGCTTGGATTAAGGAAAAAATCTTGCCAGACCATGTCAAAGCAAAATTTCTAGATGCTCCAGTAAACCAAGAATGTCTGTTTGGCACTAAAGCAGAAGTCCTCAAAAAGATGGAGGAAAAAGCTAAATCTATGCAACTGTTAAAGATTTCCTACAGGTACAGCCACCTAGATTCAGTTGGCATTGGCCTTTTAAAAACTGGTCTTTCCCAGTCCTTCCCAGACCTACTCAGTCCAAACCCAGGGGCAGCAGACCACCAAGACTACAGTCTCAGGGTATGCACAGATCTAAACAATGGAGTGCTCCCACCTCAAAAACAGGGAGTAGTAAGACACCATCCTATGGAAAAAGTTCACAATGACTTGTCCTTCATCCTTCCAAGCCTTGCCCAAGTACTTGCACCCTTAGGAGGAAAACTAGCCCTGCATGCAAAAAACTGGGAATACATTACCCAGGACAGATGGGTCTTGAACATTGTATCCCAGGGATACAGATTCTACTTCCACTCACTGCCAGCCCCAATCAGATGGCCAGACCTCCCCCCAAACCAGTGGGCAGAGGCCCCAAAGCATGTACTTTATCTTATCATTATC
This sequence comes from Protopterus annectens, assembly GCF_019279795.1. Lineage (NCBI taxonomy): Eukaryota > Metazoa > Chordata > Ceratodontiformes > Protopteridae > Protopterus > Protopterus annectens. The sequence continues at coordinate 1,049,817,736 of NC_056743.1, forward strand.
AAGGCTATTCAACCTGTCCCAGCAGAGCAAAGGGACAAGGTTTTTACTCCAAACTGTTTCTGGTACCCAAAAAACAATGAACGCCAGTTCCTTCAGTGTCTTGGGAACCTGTTTTAAAAATTTTGATGAACCTTTTAAAAATTTTAAGGGACTATTATCTTATAAAGAATTATTATGGCAAATATTTACTGATGCCTCTACCCCACCCAGACTTAATGATTTTATATCTGTTAAACCTTTGTTAGCTATGAACTGATTTTTAAAAGGTTCATCAAAATTTTTAAAGATTTCATGTGATTTTGTACAAGTTTTATTAAGTAATTTTATATTATTACAGACTGTCATAGATTCAGTACAGCTATATATTATAGTGACTGCTGCTGTTGTATTTTTGGTGCCAAATAAGTCATTTAAATGTATGTCAGTTGGAGTTTCGTAGTTCTGATGAAGCTTACTGTGATGCAAGTGAAAGCGCTTAACTTGGAAGTTAACTTGGATGTTAATAAAACAGATTTTTATTGCTTTTTGGTTGCCTGGCGTTTTGTAAAGACCTTCAGGATTTCTGCTATTGCTAGTTGGAGAACAGGTTCCCAAGACACTGAAGGAACTGGCGTTCGTTGATTTTGCTCGTTGGTAATTTTGTTTCATTGAACCCAAAAAGAAAACTCTTGGTGCCTTATCCTGGATCTGTCTATTCTCAACACCTTCTGGTGGTTCCAAGATTCAAAATGCTTACGCTCCAACAGCTGCTTCCTATGCTAGTCAAGGACTCCTGACTAGCCACCCTAGACTTGAAGCTTATCTGCACATCCCCATAAGGGAATCTTGCAGGAAATATCTATGTTTCAGAGCAGGCTCTATGCACTACCAGTTCTCTGCACTTCCCTTTAGCTTATCTACCGCGCCCAGGGTATTCACAAAATGCCTAGCTCCAGCCATTGCATATTGCAGGCAGAGAAAAATTCAGATTTAACCATACTTGGATGATTGCCTGATTTAGGCAGACAGTCAGGAATTGCTACTTCAGTACCTGACATTTGTAAAGAGACTCCTAACTTCACTGGGGTATACCATCAATGAAAATAAATCACATCTGGTACCCAGCCAAAATATTGTATTTTATTTTATTTATTTAACATTTGTTAACTGGGAAAGTCAGAGTTGGAACAAAGCCAATTTTCAGCAGAAGCCCAGAGAGAAATGCTGCAGATGCATGTCTTTGAACGTGGGAGGAAACCCACACAAATGTAGGGAGGACATACAGACTCCACAGAGAAGGCACCCCAGCCGAGAATCGAACCAGAGAACCTCTTGCTGTGAGGCAACAACACTACCACTGCGCCGTATTCCTGGGAGCAAGCTTGCACACAACTTCCCAGATGGCATTCCTCACTCCAGAAAAAACAGATTTATTTGACAAACTACTTCAATCTACTGGCCACCCAAACCCAGCTTTCTGCAAGAAAAATACTGCAAGTCCTAGGGTTCATGGCCTCTTGCATTCTACTAATTCCATATGCAAGACTGCATATGAGGAAACTTCAATGGTACTTAAAAAGTTTCTGGTGTCAGCATTCTCAGGACCCGGAAACAATGATTCCTATCATTCGTTGCCTAAGGACAGAGTTCCTTTGGTGGGTAGAGGCCTACCACCACAACAAGGGAATCCCTTTCACTCAACCCCCCACCACCCATACCCTAACAGATGCATCAGTCTGTGCATGGGGGGCTCACATGGCAGGAAAATGCATTCAAGGCAAATGGAGCCCAAAACAAATGCACCTGCATATCAATCAGAAATAAATGTTAGCTGTACAGAATGTACTGACAGCCTTCAAATACCTTTATTTTTCCAGGGGCAACTGTTGATAAAGACAGACAACACCACAGTTATGTGGTACATTAACGAGCAGGGGGGAACCCATTCCTACCCACTCTGCAGGTTAGCCTTGGCTCTGTGGAATGCAGCCTTGAGCAATCAAGTGCACCTGCAAGCTCAATTCCTGCCAGGCAAACTAAATTCACTGGCAGATGCCTTGAGCAGAAATGAAATGGGCCCACACGAGTGGAAACTGGGACCCAAATCATTCAAGCATCTGATCCATCGGTGGGGGGCACCAGAGGTGGACCTCTTTTGCTTCCTCACAGAACCATCAATTGAGCAAATATTGCACCAGTAATCCCCACAGCCAAGCATGGAAAGTGGATGCCCTGTCCTTTACATGGGTCAATCTATGCCTTTCCCCCTCTGCCCCTCCTCTTGAAGATTCTATTAAAGATCAATGAGGAGAAGCCAAGGACAGTTCTGATTGTACCAGACTGGCCATGCCAGCACTGGTACCCACTTTTGTGCAGTCTGACAGTAGTGCCACCATGGCACCTGCCTCAGATCCCTTCCCTGCTGTCCTAGCAGCAGGGCCAGATTTTGCATCCTCAGCTACAAGCCCTGAACATAGCAGCCTGGCTCATCCCCTGAACACTTCACCAGCAACCCTCAGTAAACAGGTGCTGGATGTCATCCTTGAGGGAAGGAGACCTAGTACTAGGAAATCCTATTCAGAAAAGTGGAAAAGATGCTGTTCTTGGAGCCAGTCTCGGGAATGGACACAACCGTGTTCAACTTACCTCATATCCTAAATTACCTAACAGAACTGCTCCACAAAGACCTATCCTTCTCTTCAATAAAGATTCATGCCTCTGCCATCTCAACTCATTACAATACTGAGCCATCCCTCTTCTCTCACCCTCTGGTCAAACAGTTCCTGAGAGGAGCCAAAAATGTAAGACCCCCCCACCAGGAGAGCTCCCACTCCAGCCTAAGGACCTTAACTTTGTACTGGAGAACCTCACGCTTCCTCCCTTTGAACCTGCTGCTACAGCAGAGTTAAAATTCCTCTCTTGGAAAACAGCCTTATTTCTAGCCATCACTTCAGCAAGAATAGTGTCTGAATTGCAGGCACTTATGGCCATGGAACCCTTCATTATCTTCCATGTGGACAGGATTTCCCTCAGGACTAACCCCTCATTTATGCCCAAGGTGGTATCTAGTGTGGCTTTAAACCAATCCATTCATTTGCCAACCTTTTTCGCTAATCCTCAGAATAAAGGGGAAAGGATCCTGCACTCCCTGGACGTGTACAGGCAGCTTAGGTTCTACCTGGACAGGACTAAACCTTTCAGAAAATCTGACCAGCTGCTAGTCAGCTTTACTACACGGGCAGAGGGCAAGGCCATTTTAAAGCAAATCATTTCTAAATGGATAGCGCATTGCATCCATTTCTGCTACAAACACAATGGAAAACCTACCCCACAGGGGATCAGAACTCATTTCACTAGGGCTACCTCGACCTCTACAGCATTTTTCAGGGGAGTCCCTACCAGGGACCTCCTGGAAGCTGCAACTTGGAGTTGTGTACACACCTTCACCAAGCATTACCACTTGCCTATCTTTTCTAAATCCAGAGCTGGATTTGCCACAGCAGTCTTACAAGGCCTGCTAGCCAGCCACAAAGCTTCTTTACTGCCTCCACCCTTCTTCAGCTTTGGGAATTCAACCCAAGTGTGATGACTGCAATAGTGAAACACGAAGAACATAGTACAGTTGTGTACACTTACCATAAATGTAGATGTTCGAGTGTATTCACTGTTGCAGTCCTGGTGACCCTCCCTCCAGCCCCCCGACTTCTCTATACTTTCTACCTGTCCTTTTTTGGCCATATCTTATAACAATGGTATTTACTTTTTACTGGGGGTGTTCCACACCATGTAATTGCTTCCTATTTTGGGGGCTCCTGACATCTGGGGCAAGAAAAACTGATGTAATGGCGTCGGCTGCATGTTTTATACCCCTGACGTTATGGAAGAAGCGACAGCATCTGATGCAGAAATCCCAAGACTCTGGTATTTGGGCTGACTGAGGGCTACCTGCAGGTAGATAACCCAAGTGTGATGACTGCAACAGTGAATACACTCGAACATCTACATTTATGGTAAGTGTACACAACTGTACTTTCTTTTTTATAACATGGAGGGGACCATCAATGTTTCTCTCTCTTTTTTTTTTTTTTTACATTTCTAATAGGTCTGTAGCTGCACAACTGGGAGGTGAAGAAAGGTACCCAGGGTCATACTGTACATGTTAAAGGGTTTAAAACTCTGATGTCCTGATTTAATGATTCTGATTTAGGTATTCATTTGTGTCATTTCACCCATGACAGGAATTTAGTTAAAACATGAAAATACTTATTAATAAATTATAAAAGCTGAGGAATAACGCTGATGATTCCCTTAACGTGAAGTACTGAATAAGAGATGCGCTTGTAAACATAATAATTGTTTGGTAACCACCATAGCATAGGAAGTGTAGAATGGAGTATCCGTTTGTTTCAGTTTTGTAACATAGGCCATTTGACAAACTCCTGTTGTATTATATGTAGTAGTCTGGATAACGCAATGTACACTTCTTCTTCTTTCGGCTTTTCCCGATTAGGGGTCGCCACAGCGGATCACCTGTCCGCTCATGATTGGCAGTGGAGTTTTACAGTGTCGAGTTGCCAGCCCGGTGCCCAACCTTCTACAGAAGGCACACACGCACACTCACACCTAGGGCCAATTTAGAGTGTCCAATCCACCTGCAGCATGTCTTTGGGATGTGAGGAAACCAGAGTGCACTAGTATCTTCAAATCACATAGCTTACATATTTTTCTAGCTGATACCTTTTACTGCAGCATTGTAGTTGCTGATAGCAAAAACTATTCCCTCTGAATTTTCTTTCCTCAGTTGGGGGAAAGGGGAGTATGTTTCAGGTTGTAGCTTCGTGAGCTGTGAAGTACATACACAGAGACTCATAGCTGAAGAAATGTTCTTTTAAATCTGTTTGATAGGTCTTTTAGGAATGGAATTTGCAGCTTCCAGGTGCTGAAGCATTTGCTGCAGTGTTTTCCATGCTTAGCCACATTAGAACTACAGGTATTGGAATTGAGTTGCCTTTTTTTAGCCTCTGGTAGCTGCTTAAATGACTATTAAGGTCACAGCAGCAATTCTGAGGTCAGTTTGTCCCATATTTGTATGCTGTGTAAGTATTCTTAGTTGTATGTCATCTGAATAAGAGACTGCCAAACCAGTTCTCCTTCTGAGAGGTTTAAAAGCCTCAAAAGAAAACATAAGTCGAGGAATAAAAAGGAAAATGCCAGAAGTGCTTTGCTCTTGCTTTTCAGGCAGGTGTGCAGATAGGTCACCCATTTTGCTGGTACCTGTCTTTAAACAATCTGAGACAGTTGTCTGAACTGCATTAAGGAACATTGCCAAACAGGGGCATAAGCTTGTACATGGCAGAATGCACATAACTAAATGATGTGTGCTGTTAAAAAAAAAAAAAAAAGTCTGAATCAACTGCAATGCATTTTGTGCTGATCAGGCATCCCCCACTCCCTGGATCCGATTCTGCTTCAACTTGTTTGGGGTCCCACTGAGGGAGTATGAACTGAGCAACCTGAGAAGCTTGAGAATTTAAATGGCTACCACTGGTCAGATGTACTTGCTGGCTGGCCAGTGCATGCAGTTCCCTGTCCTCCCCAAATGGAGCTGATGTCCTGCAGAAAGGAGGATAACTTTGCAGTAGGTACACAAGTTATAGAATTTAAGAATGTTTGGCAATATTGGATTCTTACATGTCAGTTATGTCATTGAGTGGCAGCAGAATTAATGTCCTATTATAATGTATCATTTTTTGCTATGGTTTTTGGGAGTCTGCTTTTTGGGGTCCATTATAATTTTGTAGGGACATTTGTTATTTGATGAATACAAAGATTTATACAATAGGGTTTTGAAGAAAATAGATGGTAGGATTAATAAGGTTTTTGCTAGGAAGCAGAAAATGTTTGAGGGACAAAGAACAATATATTAAGGGTAAAATGTACCCTGGACCTTTCAATAACCTCAAAAATAGAAATAAAATGCAGGAATTGGTTCACCCTATGTAATGTGACGTAGTTGAATCTAATGAAGTACAAAGATCCAACTTCCACGGTACAAACAATTATGGTGGAGGTGTTTCTAACAGAGTTTTAGACTAACTTGATTCCTTTTCTGAACCACATGAACATTTTTTAGTTCCAAGGAGGTCAGAACATCTGGCAAACAAAGCCAGACTTCCATCCGACCCGGGTTATTCAACAAGTTTACATGGGAACAATTATGGATGGAAGAATGTGGGGAAGAAGGGCAGATAAATATCATTCAACATGCTGATGGTATAGTTTCTGAATATAGAGGTTTCAAAATTTTTAATTATACATCCACTGTTCTGGGAAGGAACCATTTTGACTTATTTTTAAAGGGTTTTAAATTTGTTAGATCACAGTACGGTGATTTAGCTCACATTTTAGTAGATTTTAAACTATACCTCAGAAAATTGAACTTGAGTTTGATTCATAAAAAAACCTTGGGAGGATAACTTTACTACTAACAGAGGATTAGTAAGGAACAGTACATACAACCCACCCCTGCATCCGGCTCTTATTACTTTTGAGAATATTGTTGTGAATGAGATTTATGATGCGTTTATAAAGAATAGAAGAAAAATGGAACATCATAATTTGAGTAAAGAAGAAGAGAGGTTACTCTTTGATTTAAAAGTGCAAAAAGATATTGGAATTATGAGGACGGATAAAGGTGGAGGAGTTGTATTATTTGATAATGAGGAATACAACAATGCTTTAACTAATATCCTGTTGGATACAAACACATATACTTCAGTTTCATACAATGATATACAAATTGCATATAGGAGGATCGATTCCCTTTTAGAAGAGTACTTGCTAGAAAATAGAGTTGATAAATCAACATACCAATTTTTGAGAAAGTACACCCTATTATTCCTCAGTTTTTTGGGGTGCCTAAGGTCCATAAGTCTATATTGGAGCCCCCGTTTAGACCAATTGTATCAGCCAGTAATTCTAAAACACATACTTTAGCAGTATATATAGACAGCCTTACCAAAAATATAGCAACAAGGATGGAACATTTAATTAAAGATTCCTGGGAATTCCTTAGTAAATTAAACAATGATTTGTGGTCAGAAAATTGTACATTCTTAACAATTGATGTAAAAGATTTATTTACATGTATTCCATGGGTCGAGGGACAGGAATTTTTTGAGGACAGTATCCATAAGCATTCAGATTTACCTTACGATCAGAAGTTTATTAATCTTGGAACTCATGGAAGTCGTGTTGGATAATAATTACATCGGCTTCCAGGGAGAATATTACCAACAAACTAGTGCTGTAGCTATGGGGGCAGCTTGTGCCCCCATTTACGCTAATTTAGTGATGTTAGAATGGGAGGATAGGTATGTATTAAAAAGTATTTACAGGAAGCACATGAAGTGCTATTTGAGATTTTTGGACGATATTTTTGTGATTTGGGAGGGCACTAAGGACAGCATAGTGGAGTTCATTGATTATTTGAACAATACCACGGACTTTCGCTCCTTTACACATACTGTTGATGATCATAGTATAAACTATCTTGACATCGCAATCTGTACGACACTGCAGGGATTTAAGTCCAGGATTTTCCGTAAGGCCACATGGTGTAATAGTTATTTGCACCACAATAGTTTCCATCCTTTTTACCAAAAAAGGAGTTTGATCAAGGGACAGGCAGTTAGGCTAGCGAGGATGACATCTGATTTCTATGATTTATTTGAAGAATTTAATTTCCTGGGTAAAAAGTTTATCGAGAGAGGATACCCTAGAGAACTGGTGGGTAAAACACTGGAGGATGTCTATAACGGTTGGGGGACCAAGTACAAAGCTTTATTAGGTCAACCATTTAGTAAAATGGTTGAATCTGATAAGGCAATAAAAAATTACCAGGGGCATGCGTTACTGAGTTTAGTACGTTTTCTGACGTCTTTACACAAATATTGAAAGCCAACTGGTGTATATTAAAAACCAATAAGGAACTATTTGAAGTGGTAGGAAATAGACCTCATTTTATTTACAGGACAGTTTTAAAAGGTTGTTTGAAAGAGTTGACAACAAGGACAATACCAAAAAAGCAACTAGTTCATGTGGTAGGTGTGAGCAATGTTCTCACCTCTACAAAGAAGAGTCTATAAAACTGAATAATGGTTTGGGTAGTGTAGTTAAATTTTGTAAGGGTAATTGTCATACTAGAATGTTGGTTTATTTGGCCATCTGTACACAGTGTTCATCATTTTATATAGGGAAAACCGCGAGAGCACTGAAAGATAGAATATATGAGCACCTTAACGATATCAGGATCAGGAAAGATACCAGTGCCCTATACAAACACTCGGTTTCCTGTATATCATTTAATAGTTTCAAATTTGGGATTATTGATTTGGTTAAGAACAACAACAGGGGGGGTGATATGAAGAATGTACTATTGAACAGGGAATTAAGATGGCAATTGAGGCTCAAGGCTAATTTTCCTCCAGGTCTTACTGAATACATCAGCATTAAAGCTACACTAATAGAGAGAGCAGGAAAAGTTTGAATCACTCTGTATACAATGGTAACACTTTTTAAAGACTTGAATGGTATTAATAAGTTTCTTTTAAAACAGTTTTATGTTTGTATTTTATGACCTTACCCACACTAATGTAGGGATATATTTCATTTTACAACATTTCATCTTATTTTACTTCTGTAAGATTGCTGTATGGTGTGAAATAATATAACATTATACTTTAAACCACCCTTTAGTGGTGCTTTAAATTTTTAATTGGTTAGGTAATTAGGGCAATTTAGGGCATTATATATAGTAAGTGTAGCACTGGTATTGTTTTATCTGAAGAAGTCTCATACTGAGACGAAAGCGCTCATCTTTTGGTGGATTTATAATAAACTTTAAAAAGATTCATCCTGCTCGTAGTCTGGAACTATTTTTATTTTATATAATTTTGTAGGGAGCCAAGAAGTAGATTGGACTGTCATCACACCACACACCATCTGCTAGCAAACACTAACAATCTTTCTCTGTCTGATCTGTTTTTCCTCATTGCTGCAGTGTAATCGTGACTGGTCATTGGATTTGTTTCCTGTGTACTGCCATAATCAAACTTTACAGTGTTGTCACATATCATAGTGTTTCATTGACTCTCTGTAGTGTGTGCCCACCCATCCCAAGGAGGCTTTCTCCTGTTCATGGATGATTGCAAGATGGCCTGTACATTTATCTGTTTTTAATGGTGGGAAATGCATTGGTATACTGCTGCATATCATTTCTGTTATTTATTTACATAAAATAATGTATTCATACAGGTTAGGGGACCATGAACAGGGATAGCCACTGTATAACTAGTAGATATTGAAGTGTGGCAGTTTGGGGACCATCTGTGGCTCCCTGAGTCCCTGCCACATAGATACCCTCTTCTTACAGCCCTCATAGGATTCATACCCTGTATTCTTTTTCATTACTAAAGTGATTACAGTCTGCATGTGTGAGTTACTGATGTCATAGGTTAGAATCAAATTGAGGCACTGTGTAACCTGCTTCTCTGAGATACTGTGGCTTGGAGACAAACCACATGTACTGGATGGCAGCAGTTTTTTTAGCTGTATCTTGCTGAGATAAGTACTATTTGTTTCATTTAAGATGATTAATTTCCTGTATTTCACCCTCTTGCCAACAGCCCTTACTTTTCAGGTGTATTTACTTCCTGTCAGACCGCAGTTGATTTCACTGGTAATTTGGCTATATCCTCTCAGGTGCATTTAGGAATGGTGGAAGGTAGGTATCTGCATTTTTTCAGAGAGATGAGGTACAGGGTCATGATATACAAGGCTTGGCCCTTAGAGGGATGTTAGAACTATCCTTCTGTTTTTGTCTATGCTTTCATGTTAGTGTATCTGTTAATGGCAAGTCATATGTGTACACATAAATACATGCCCAAACACATACAGACACACACGCAATAATGTGTACACACAACCAGCAGTAGTTATGTAAGTGGTATTTATACAGCATATAAACATACCCACAAACATTATTTATTTACATTTTTGCTGACCAAGCTAGCCCTGGTGTGTGTAGTGCCCATTTTGAGAAAGGGCCAATTATAGTAAAAGCTCCCGGTAATATAATATATCAACACAGTAACTGCAGTACAGTTTAATGCAACTGACTTGCGGGAAACAGTATTAAAGGCATGTAATGCCACAGTAGATGGTGAGAATATACTCCCTTAAGTAATACATTATCCTATTAGACAAAGTCAATATAAAATGGCAAACTCTTGTAAGAGAAGATGTGTCATACATAGATGCTGTAATTCGCTACACAAAATAGGATGAGCTTAGTGTTACTGTCCAGTGCATCATCATGTACCGATGTACTAATCTAATGGTTATGGGGTCTACAATATAAAGATAATTAGAAAAGGCACATAAAGTTTAAGTGTATAGTTTTGCAAAGTTTAACTAAATGCATTTGGCGTAAGTGCAGTGGATAAAGTGCAAGTCTTGGGTAACTTTCTCAGCACAGCCACCATCAGTTACTTCAGTCTTGGGTAACTTTCTCAGCACAGCCACCATCAGTTACTTCAGTCTTCACTTACTTCAGTCTTGGCTTACTTTCTCAGCACAGCCACCATCACTTACTTCAGTCTTGGGTAACTTTCTCAGCACAGCCACCATCACTTACTTCAGTCTTGGGTAACTTTCTCAGCGTGCACAGCCACCATCACTTACTTCAGTCTTGGCTTACTTTCTCAGCACAGCCACCATCACTTACTTCAGTCTTGGGTAACTTTCTCAGCGTGCACAGCCACCATCACTTACTTCAGTCTTGGGTAACTTTCTCAGCGTGCACAGCCACCATCACTTACTTCAGTCTTGGGTAACTTTCTCAGCGTGCACAGCCACCATCACTTACTTCAGTCTTGGGTAACTTTCTCAGAGTGCACAGCCACCATCACTTACTTCAGTCTTGGGTAACTTTCTCAGCGTGCACAGCCACCATCACTTACTTCAGTCTTGGGTAACTTTCTCAGTGCACAGCCACCATCACTTACTTCAGTCTTGGGTAACTTTCTCAGCGTGCACAGCCACCATCACTTACTTCAGTCTTGGGTAACTTTCTCAGCGTGCACAGCCACCATCACTTACTTCAGTCTTGGGTAACTTTCTCAGCGTGCACAGCCACCATCACTTACTTCAGTGGGTGTTTATGTAGGAAGTAATAGAACCTTTCTGTTTTAAAGAAGGAGGAAGTCATTACTTTATCCATCCATTTTTATAAGACATTAGCAGTGACCCAGAGCAGTCAGTGGTCAGAACTGGACACCTTATTGAAATGTTGGCACTCATAATCCAGAGTGCTAAAAGACTGAAAATGCAGGGGAAGAGTGGATATTGAGCATTGCTTTTCTCCCTTTATTTAATTTATTTATTTATTTTTACATGGGCAATCCCCCTACACCCTTGAATATGTATACATGCCAACTCTGAGAATATTATACCTTGAAGAAAAGGGAATTTTCCAAGAAATAGACGTTGTGGACTTGGAATATGAAAGTTGTTTGTGTTCGCCATTCAGTCTCTGTATGTTGGACTTACTCATGTGGGTTCCATCTTTTTAAAACTGTGTGCACTGGTGGCATTAGCAGGTCTGAAGCAGCTCTGCTGATTGTTTAAAAACTGTTTGCATTACTTTATCTTTCTTGAATTTCACGACTTAAGTGTTGAGATAAACTGTTGCATCAGTGATACCAATAATCTGATTTTTCCGGAATCTGTAGCTTTAATTTCTGTAGTTTTCCTTCTGTCATTATATAGGTGATCTAGATAATGCTACAATTAATTGTTAGTTATTGCACTTAGCTGTTTGGAAGTGTTGACTGACTGTGTGAAGCTTTTGCCAGAAATTACCTAGTGGTTTCATGGGATAGCTTCAGTAAGGATTTCTGGCTTCCATAACATACGGGGTCATTTTATTTATTATTTGTTAACCTGGTTGGTCCCACTAGGCTAGTGGTCTCTTTTCAGGGGAGACCGGAGGTCGTGTTTATAGTGAAAGGGGAAATTTAGCCAGGGCATTTGGGAACTTCCCCTACACTTTTTGTTTACCAGGGCACTTTTCTCTGTGACACTTCTTGCCATGCAGTCAGAGCGCTAAGGTGGCTACTAGAAGCAGGAGGACAGTGAGGAAATATGGAACAAGAAGAGGCTTGTGAGAATGGAGGTAGCAATATTGGTGCTGTTAACTGAACAGCAGAGGAGGTAAACATAACAACAGTGGTATTGGAAGTCGAGGATATGTTTTTGAAAGTAATGGCATGATGAAGGCATTAGAAAAGACAGGTGAGCCTTTTAAAAGACTGCCCAAGAAGGTGGAGAAAGAGGTCAAATTGATGGCAATGGATTCGGAAGAAGTGTTTCAATGAAACCTCTTTGAGGAAGAGGTAGCAACACAAGAATGTGTTGTAACAACCCTCCAGTCAGGATGGTTGCAGGATGAGTTATTGATGGACTTGGTAAACATGAGTGAACCAGAGAATGATAATGATGTTTTCTGGGGAGAGCTAATGGAAAAGATTCAGAGAGAAGTACAGCAGATTGAGAAAATACACAACATAAAATCAGTTGCAGAGATGGTAAAAGCAGGGAAGGAAAGTAAGAAAGAAGAGGAAGATGTGAGTTTAAAGAAAAAGGTACTTTTCAAGGTGCGTATTGAGAAGAAAGAGGAATCAGAATTAGACATCTAAGGTATGGGACAAAGTAATTACGGCGCTAGGAATTAAACTTAACGAGGTAAGACCATTCATACATATTAATAGAGAAAGTATTTGTGACATTGTTTTTGAGACAGGCCAGATAATGGAAAAATTCTTAGAAGAATGAGAGCAAAACTCCTAAGGGAGGGTATTTGTAGCTTCACAACACCACCCTCCTCAGAAGATGCTGACAACTATGCTGAAAAGTACGCCAATGCACTATACAAGCACCTGTACAACTGCATGGACTCAGCCATACCCAATAGAACTAAAACCTGTTCCTCAAGGAAACACAAACTTGTTTGCTGGACATCCTCTATCAACAGGCTTTACAACAAAAGAAAGAAACCATTGCCCAAGGATAAAAAGGAACAAATTCCAAGTTGGAAAAACTCCCTCCTTAGGCTCAACAAGAAAATTAGATCACTAATGAAAACCTCCAAGGCCAATTCTGAATTGAAACTAGCCTCCAAAACAAAGGGAAACCATAAAGTTTTCTTCAGTTATGTCAGGAACCTCCATGGCAAAGCCCAGGTTTGTTCTGAATTAGTACTTAACAGTATCACTTACACTGATCCTGTTGACTTAGCTAACCTGCTAGCAGATAGGTTCAGAGCAAACTTCACCCCCCTGCCCCCCCAAGGCACTTTTGACATCACAGATACATGTCCTGCACCTCACATCCTTGTAGATCCAAGTGTTACAGGCCCTTTCCACAGCTTACATGGGACCTGATAGTGCAGAATACATCTTGGGATACTATCTCTAGCAAGAACTGGCTCCACCATTGAGCACCCTATTCAACCACAGCATAAGTACAGGCTTCATTCCAGCAGAATGGAGAACTGCCATTGTCATCCCCTTGCACAACTACTGACCCTGGAAACTTTTTCCCCATTAGCTTAACAAGTCTGATCTGTAAAGCCATAGAGCGTATTATTCTGGATCTCGTAAACAATGACGTAGGCAGTCTCCAAGCACTTGACCCCACCCAGTTCAGATTCGTCAAGGGCAGATCTTGCCTGTTGAACTTGGTTGACTTCTTTGAGACTGTTACCAAGGCCCTGGATGAGGGAAGGTCAGTGCATACAGTTTACCTGGACTTGGCCAAGGACTTTGAAACCGTCCCCCACTCAGGCATCATCGAAAAGCTAACACAACTTGGTGTAAATCCCGATCTCATAAGGTGGGTGGCCAACTGGCTCACCGACAGGACCCTCAAAGTCATAATAGGCACCTCCACCTCTGATAGCAGACCTGTCACTAGTGGAGTTCCCCAGGGATCTGTCCTGGGACCCCTACTATTTGGCATCTGTTTCTCAGAGGTCCAGGCAAAGACAAAAGGCCTGTGGCTGACCAGGTTTGCAGCCCTCTGTAAGTTGGGTGCTGTCATTGACTCCCCACATGATGTTAACATACTGCAAGAGGGTCTCACAGCAAATAATGACTTGTGCCAAAGTCATGGCCTCAAGCTAAATGCAAAAAAATGTATAATCATACCATTAGGCAAAAACACAATCCCTACTGATTATCACATCAACATACAACATCAAGTATGAAAATTTGTTTAAGGAACAGGAATTATATGAGTTAAATAAGAAAAAAAAAATAGAACATTTGTTATATAAACAAACATATTTTGTGCAAGAAAAAAAATTGCACCATACTTAAAATTAAAGAGAATAATAGTGTGAGAGAAGTAAGGGATTCATCAGGTGGAGTACATAATACACAAGAGAACATTGTGAACATAGTTATAGAATATATTAAGACTTTGTTTAAAGTGCAGAGAATAAAGACTGGGAAAGAATGGAAGGTATGTACATTTTCTGATAAAGACATTAAAGATTTGGAAAAAGAAGTAATAAAAGATGAATTAGACAAGGTGTTAAAATAGTAAATTTAGATTCAGCAGCTGGTCCAGATGGAGTAGAATATAGGATGCATAAAAATATGACTGTAGACTGAAAAAAATTGTTTATAAAGGTATTAAATGAATGGTTAAATAAGGTTTTTATGTATAGAAAGTTATGTTGGGGGTGTTATTGCATTCATATGGAAAAAAGGTGAGGAGAGAGAACTATGGAATTGAAGACCAATAGTATTAAATAATACCGATTTTATAAACTTTTAATGAAAATTTTGCAAAAAAGAATAGAAGAAAAAGCAGGTAAAGTTGTAAATGAATATATATTTGTCAAGAAAATGTTTGCATTACAGCATATCACTATAATATAGTGAAGGCAGTGGTAAAAGGATATACAGTTAGAGAGGGGTACGAGACAAGGTTGTGCACATTGTTTGTATTAGTAATGAATATGACCTAATGAAGGAATAAAATGCTTAATTTATTAGCTTATGCAGATGATATTGTTATTGTTACAAAAGATGAGTTGGGTATGACCTTAGTAATAAAGCGGTTGCAGGAGATTATTCAGATAATAGGATTTTCAATAAACTTAGATAAAAGTCTAGATTTAGGAGTCAAGGGGATGATTGATGGCATTAAATTTAATATGACAAAAATTAAAGTTATTCTGGAAAGCAAGAAGTTATAGAAACAACATGGAAAGAAAAAATAGAGGAGATGAAACACTTGTGTGTTCTGGAAGTCTTTTTTTTTAGGCTTTTGTTTAGGAAAAAAGTATACCCAATTAATGCTGTATTGTTTTCCAGAATTTCGTGTTTAGCAAGTGTTTTTAGTGTTCCTTTACACTGGAGAAATACATATATAATATTTTTTTTCCATTTTTTGAGGATCCAGGTTGAACCTGGTTAAAGGGAAAGTTTTATATATGAATAAAGAAAAAGGAGGTTTGGGGTTAATGAACTCAATAGTTTATAGTGCATCATTAAATTTATATAGAATAATGAAATGTAGAAGAGTAATGAGAATTATTTATTAACACATGCATTAAGTTTGAAGTATAAAACAGAATGGTCAATCTTGTTAGTTCAAAGAAGGACAGATCAGTTTTCGGAAATTTAAATGCAAAAGAGACTAAAAATGGGAGGAAAGATTGGTATAACAAGATTATGGAAAACACTATGATATATCCATGGAAAGGTTAAATAATAAAACGAGTACTATAAATGAATGAATGGAAAGATGTAAGGTCATGTTAGAGGGTCAACATTTTTATGGAGGCTGACTATAAAAAATTACATGTAAATATGCCTTACAAAAGTAGAAAAGTTAGAGTTTGTTTATATTGTGGTGATTTTGAAATAGTGAACATGTAAAAAAAAAAAAAAAAAAAAATCTAGTTATATATTATGTGGAAGGATTTATGGAAATAAGTAAGTTAAATATGGATGTGATTGAATTTGGGTATTACAAGAACAAAAGCAAAAAAAAGAGGTTGAAAAAATTGATAAAAAGGTCGTTTTGTATCATATGATTAATTTGGAACCAGAGTGTGAAGGAAATTGTTTAATGAAAAATGGTATATGGCTGTAGTATTAAAATAAATAAGGCTTTGGCTGTGGAAGTTGGAGTGGGAGTCAAAAAGAAAACATTTAAGTGATATGTGTGTATGTATGTATATATCTATATAAATTCACTTAAAAATGTCAAAATTCCAAAACATTGAATTTCATATGAAATTCTGAAACAAATTAAAAAAAAATTTAAAATGTTTCTGCAGGGGGGCAAGTCCCCCACACCCCCACTACTTAAATATTCCAACTCCAAGATCATACTACAGCGAGGAAAAGGGAAATCTCCCATTCCGCACTGTATGCAGATCTCTGTTCACAATGTTGGGATACCGAAGGTTTGATGGTATGGTCTCAGTCATATGAAATTTGATCTTTCAGGATTTTGGCATTGTGAAGCGTTCCCATATACATACATATATATATATATATATATATATATATATATATATATATATATGTGTGTATCTAGGACTTTTGAACAAAAGTTCAAAAGCCCGAATCCATTACCACCGAACACACTTTAATGAAAGCGCTTATATCGAAAAAGCACTTTCGTTAAAGTATATTTAAAAAAAAAAAAACACGAAATATACTTGAATGCAGGGGGGCAAGCCCCCTTGCACCCCCCCCACTTTAATATTCTCACTCCGAGGTCGCACTACAGTGGGTGAAAGGGAATTTTCCCTTACCGCACCGTAGTACGACCGGAACAACAAGCATACTTACGCAAGTATGCTCACTAAATTGGGATTCTGTGAAAGATGCAGTCGAGCATATGTACGGATCATATATATATATATATATATATATATATATATATATATATATATATATATATATATATATATAAAATGAAGGTAATGTAGAAGGAAGACATGATGTATACATTGTTTATTATGAATATTGAATATATTATATATGATGTAAAATATGTATATAAAACATAAATGTGTGTTCATATTTAGTAAAAGATAAGTACCTTGTGATCTTTTACATGCACCTGAGCTGCCACTAACTAAAGGAGATCTGCCCTTGGTTTAACATCCCATCTGAAGGACAATGCACTTCAAAGTGCAGCACCTTTCTTATACTGCACTACAATGTCAGCAGTCGATCTACCAGGAGTGGAAATAGAACCCACAGCCTTCTGCACCAAAAGCAGGTATACTACCTGTTGTGACACTGATACATGCTTCTCTTAGTTTAGAACCATCTGTGTTTTCCCTAGCTAGTATACCATTACAACTGTTTAGACCCAGTTACTGAGTTTTGTCCTTACCAATTCACCAGTTCTGGACTTCAGTCCTGATCCACATCTCCTGGTTTGATAATGAAGAGGTCCACTTCCAGTGAACTAGGAAGGACAGGGGGCTCAGCAATGGTTCTGCTTGTCAGGTAAAACTTTCTCAGGTTAATTTCACACTTTACCTTTCAATGTACCACTCCTTACTATTTCTCTGCAGTTCTTTCCCCTTTCAAAAAGCATCTAAATCAGTGATGGCAAACCTTTTGGGCTTGGCGTGTCAAAAATTCAGAGTATGCCTAACTTGACTCTGCTGGTGTGTCGCCACCCCCCCAAACAAAAATAAATAAAAATAAAATGGCATACCTCTCAATACATTGGGGAGAATCTCATCAGAATCTGGGCCAAATCTAGAAATAAAAAACATTGACCGTTTTAAACTACCAGTACTATTAATTTGAGACACTGATAGAAAAAAATGAATGTGAATTTATATACATTTTCTGAAGTAAAATAAGTCTATAAATCTAATTATTGTCATTATTAAGTGTAAAAAGTCACCATCTTAGGAGGGATTAAGGAGGACAGTTGAGAGTAGTGTAAAACAGCACACACTTTGAAATGCAGACTACTTGCCCTTTGCAGAAGTGTAACCACGAAAAGAAAATAATGTCAGCACTGCCCTTTACCGACTCTGAGACCGTAAACCAAAATCGTCTTCGAGGTTGATAGCTTCCTTATCTCTGCAGCGGTATTGTTGAACTGGCTCCTGGCACAAAATAATTCGATGCCCTAAGAGGCACGCACTGGACCATTTATCCCATCCCCCAGCCTGACATCTAACTTTCTTGAGTTGCAGTCTTCATTAGAGCTCAGCTAGAGAGACTTCTGCATGTACCCTCCTCCCAGGATAGGATCTTCCCATCTTCAGTGCCAACTCCGTCAGGGCCTGAGTTGCTAATCAGACTCTGGTCACCTGGGTTGTAGTCGGTGCTTTTCTTCTTTCTTGACTGAAGATGTTCTTTTGCTCAGTAAGGACTGTTTTTCTTTGGTTTTAATTGATACTGGTCTTTATCCTCCTCCTTAGGTTACTCCAATTTCCTAGATGTTGAATATCTCTCAATCTTTTTTTGCAAACTGTAGTGTTTTCTCTTGTTGGTGATTCACATACTTTTTCCACACACAGACTTGTTGCTTCTCTGCTGGCATTTGTTTTGCATATCATGTTCATGAAGGTTTGCTATGTGAGAGAGTGAAGCTAGGAAAAAAAAAAAAACATTTAGGAGGGCAGACGTGATAGGGGATCATGGTATGCAAGAAAATCAGGAGAGAGAGAGAGAGAGGCTGTGGGCATGTGACCCCATTATAAAATTTCTGCTAGGGATTAATTAAAATCCCTAATTCTGATAAAGTCTCTTGTTATCCTTTTGTGATTCAGAGACATACTAACACTGTTGAATAAAGACTTCACTATGGGCTAATTTGCATGTCTCTGAATTTTGTTCCTGTGGTAAATACCAGTACTGGCAGCCACATCATGAGTGCAGAGGCAGCCTCTAGTCATTCTTGCACACTCATACATGCAGTAAAACACACACACCACTTACCTGTCCCTGTTGTCAGGTCTGTGACAGCATTGCGTTTTCCCCCACCTGTGTAATTCTGGGATGATTACAGTCAGTCTGCGATGTCCTACATTGGACTTTCTTCATTTTCTTCCATAAATTCATGCTAGAGCAAAGCTTACTAAATTGGGAGGTATACCTAATGTTTCCCATCCCTCCTCCTCATACATATCTGATAAAACAAACAAAAATCACTAGAACCATGAGCAGCTAATTAGCAAATAAAGCACACCACCACCACCACACTTCATTTCGATAGATGAACAACCAGGATCCAAATGAAACACATCTTCCAGTAAAACTGTTTTAATTCTAGCGCCTCGGTAAAAATACCTTCTTGGAATACAAATCCCATCAAACTTATGTACACATTATACATCAATTAAGTAATTAACTAATTAAACTATTTACCCCTTAAAGCAAACTTCTCCAATTCAATTCCCCATTAAGTCCCATAGGGGCCAATGTATTAAACTACAAAACATAAATACTTTCTTTATACAAAAGTTTTTCTTTTAAAAACATTTTCATCCATACAAAACAATTAATCTGTTCTAAAATGCTTCCTTTCAGCAATGAATAATCATTTTTATGCAATTTCATAAAGTGAGCAGCAATTTTTTTTCTTGTTTACAATTTGTAATGTCCCTAATATGTTCCGTAAATTTTAACCGGAACATCATTTTAGTTTCTCCCACATAAAACATATTGCAAGGACAACTTAAAATATAAATTACCCCCCTTAGACTCGCATGAAAATCTATCTTTAGGAGTAAAAGAAATATTATTAATACATTCAAAACAATTGACAATGTGTGGACAGACTGGACATCTCCCACATTTAATTGTACCCTTTTCCGTCAACATTCTCGGTACTGGTAAATCTGGTAAAGCAAATAATCTATGGACTAACATGTCCCTTATGCTTCTACCACTCGCATACGGTCTAGAGAGATGTTTTGGCAAAACATTTGCCAAACATTTATCATGCATCAAAAATTTCCAATAATGCTCCAGCATCTCTATTATTTCCTTACTTCTAATATACATAGAGACAAAATAAACCTGTTGCATTTGATTTAATTTAAATTCCTCCATCTGCTGTATTATTTTATTTCTCTTAATTTTACTGCGGTGGTGGTGCTGCGGTAGTGTTGTCGCTTCACTGTAAGACGCTGTCCGGTTCGATTCTCAGCTTGAGCGTCTTCTGCATGGAGACATGCGTGAATGGGCATAACTTCATTGAAGGTTGTGCGTCAGGGCTGGCAACTCGGCACGTAAAAACCAACTGCCAAACATTAGGCGACCCCTAACTGGGAAAAGCCGAAACGACGCAAACAAATATTCCTACAGTGTACCTTATATAGTGCCTCCTTTACCGTATGTGGACTATACCCTCTCTTTATAAACATATCTGCTGATTTACAAATTTCATTCTTTAAAAGATCGTCCTTATTACAAATTCTTGACGGCCTTAAGAATTCATTATATGGAAGGGCAGCTATTGTATGGGGTGGGTGACAACTAGATGCATGTAAAAACTGGCTACCATCAGTAAATTTTCTATGTACACCTGTCACAATGGTACCATCTTCCTTGCTCTCGAACTCCAAATCCAGAAAGTGCACCTTATTTCCTTGTTGTAAACCATCAAAACTGAGGTGAAGCGGATTCTGGTGCATCTCTGTTACAAACTTATTAACCTTTTCTGCCCCTCCTTCACACACAAAGATTAAATCATCTATGTAACGAAAATATTTCTTGACATGTTTCATGAATTCCTGCCTAAACAAAAACGTTATTTCAAAAAAGGACATAAAAAGGTTGGCATACATAGGGACAAATGGTGCCCCCATGGCAGTCCCCTGTTTCTGTCTATAAATTGCATTATTATAAAGAAATTATTCTGCAAACAAAAGTCTACCATCTCTATTGTAAAAGTAGACAAAGGATTGTCCCCTAAAAAATATGTGATTGCAGATAAACCATCACAATGTTTAATAGATCTGTAAAGACTTTTCACATCCAAAACAATCCAGTACAACTCCCTCTTTCACTCAATACCTGCAACTTTTGTTAAAAAATCAAAACTGCCCTGTATATAAGAAGTTTTCTTTATGTAAGGAAGTAACCATTCATGTAACATTAAGCCCATATTATGTAAAAAAATAGTTACAAGCCGATACAATCTGTCTTCCTGGAGGCTGTCTTAAATTTTTGTGGATTTTTGGCACAAAAAAAAAAAAATACCACTAATTCTTTACTATTAGCTGCCACCTTAATATCCATGTCCTTCTTTGAAAAGTAGCCCAAACGTAGACCTTTCTGTAACAATTTATCATATTTTCCCATTGCTCTAGTAAGGCATACATTTTCACTGTTCTCATATACTTCTTGATTATTTAAATGTTCCATACACATCCCATGATACTGTATGGCATTCATTACAACTATTCAATTGCCTTTGTCTGCTGGTTTAATTACTAGCTCCTTGTCATTTTGGAGCTCTATTCATGCCTTCAATTTTTATAAGTTAAGTTGTAATTAATAGATTTTTTATTTTCTAATACTTCCCTCCTTCAGAATTGACTATTGAGTTGAAATGGGAGATACTCTGGTTCTGGAAAGGAGGCATAAATTAGATAATTAAATAAATAATTAGCAAATAAAGTTTATTCACTACAAAGGAGTCTTAAAAATGCTAGTAAAAAACTTTCACCTAGTACAAGGTTTCTTCAGGCATACTAATGGGTAACGGTGTCTGTAGCTGTACGAGAGCGTAATCACATGATCAGATAATTTGGCTCATTTCTGGTATTCCTTTAATATAGGTTTTAAAGAAACATAGCCATTTAGGCCAGGTGCAGTATATGCTCCTAGACGTAAAATCCAATTCAACTGTTCTTTTTCAGTTTGATCAATAATACTTCCCCCACGTAAATTATTATTATTAACTTTCGAAATAGACAACTTAAAACTGTGTTCAGATCCCTTATCTTTAATATGTTTAAATAGGGCATTCGTAACTACTTTTGTTCTAATCTCAGACAGGTGATTGCAAATGCAGTCTTTTAATCTTTGATTTGTTTTCCCCACATAATATGCTTGGCATAAAACGCATCTAGCCAAATAAACAACATCTCGCGTTTCGCAGTTACCATATGCATTCAAACTGTATATCTTAGAAGCAGGATGAATAAAAGTCTTATTACATATAACACTACAGAAAGTACATCTTCCACATTCAGAGGTTCCCTTCTTATTAGATTGTGTCTCTCTATGCAAAAGTGTTTGCTCCTTATAATATAACATCTGTTTCAAATGTTGATTCTTCTTATAACCAAAATATGGTCTATCCTCAACTACCGTTTGTAATTCTGGTATGTCTTGTAAGATATGCGAATGTTTCATAATTTCTTTAATCATGTTTCAGTTGTACATATGAAAACCTCTAATTTTATCATTTTTACATGTGGTAACTGGTTTATTAATTTAGTATGTGAACTACTAAGAAGACACACACACACACACACACACACACACACACACACACACACACACACACACACACACACACACACACGCATCCTAACTCTACCTTACCACTGATGATCTCAGACCATTGGACAAAAATGACCTTTTGGCCATGCTCACTAACACAACATGGAAGTGCTAATCTATATAGCTGAACAGTTCTATGAATCATTCAGAGTGTGGATGCCTTTCCTAATACAGTTCTGTGGGGAGAGACCACATGGCTAATTAGCATATGTCTCTGCCATGGACCGCCTCATTAACATGTAAAATGACTGCTGTGCTAATGCATCACATTAGAGCTCTCCTTGAAATAGAAAGGGTTAACACTAGGTGTATATCTCGTGGTAACATATATGTATTCTGCCCAATTACTTTTCATAAAAATAGACGGGCATTTAGATATGTTGCACTTCATGTAGTCCGATAGCAAAATTTATGTTATTGTAGCTCTTTAGAGGAACTCATTTGATCATTTGTAGCATAACAACTCTAATGAAATTGAAATGGGAACAGTTGTTTGAGGATGATTCATTATCAGTGCGGGTCTTTTTTTGTTGTTTTTTTGTTTTTGTTTGTGCATAAAGCTTAGCCTGTACATGTATAAGTAATATAAGTTAGTGGTTGTCCTATTCGTGAGGTTCCTCTTGTGTTTGGGTAGGACAGTGTCTATTTTGTATTTTTTCTTTCTTTCTTTTTTGTTCTGCATGACTAAAAGTTGCCTTTAAACCTCTAAGTGTTTTAGTTGCAAATGTTCAGAGCATTACTCAAAGCTGGAGATGGGAAGTGGGCAAGATATATTGTTTTCTTTGCATCCTGTCTGGAAAAGTCTTCTTTTGCTGCTAAATCTGACTCTGTAACATTGGTTTAGAAATGCAGACTAGATAGATTGGTACAAGCATTTGTTTACAAATCTTGTTTATTTCCCACAATGCACACACAAAATTTGCAATTGTTAGCGCAAACTTCAAAGGCTAAAAACAAGCATCTACCAGCATAAACGCAAAACAATAAAATGAAGAGCACTTGTGAGGATAGTTCTTGCTAAACTCAAAAAAATCATTTAGAAATTGTGTAACTATTAAACGTCTGCACAGAACACCTCAAGTGAGTTTAATGTAGATATTCCCCAATAATATCAGAGGCAGTGATAATCTGTGTCTTAACTGTATAGTCTTATTGAAATGTGGTACTCTCCAGTGTGATAATCATTTGAAATGTTGGGACCCCTAGAGTGAGCCCTGAAACACGGAGGATCAATGGCTGAAAATCTGACTTACAGATACTAAGCTTGAGATGGCCATTTCTCAGAATATTCACATGTTTTCGAAGTATGGCAATCTCCGAGTTGGTATATGTAAGTTTTGGGGGTGGGGAATTGCAGAGCTTGTCGGCACTCAATATTTCAAATGCCAGAATTTCAACAGGGAGCGAATGTCTGCAACTTTGTAGGCTGTTAACACCACCAGGCTCCCTGCTGGATGTGGACACAGTATGATCATTTATAATCTTGAAATGTTAACAGAAAATGTCTCCTAAAGCTTAAGGTATGCAACTGTTAGACTTGAGACTCTCACAGAAATGTAAATGCAGGCATTCTCTAGTCATTACAAAGATATTGCAGTTTTAGGATGGATTCTTGTGGAAGACCCATACCGGGTGGCGATAGTTAGGCGTGGCATGTGCCTGATATAATAAGCTGTCTAAGACAGTATTTTTGAACTTTGTTGGGAAGACATTCCTTAAGGATATTGATGAAGGGGCATGGAATGCAGACATTGCTGAATATCTTGATTAGATGTATACAAATGTATCCAAAAATATGGCTTCCTCATGTGATTTTTAAATTTGCCTTGGGTGTTACCCTATCATGGTTATTGTATTTGGTTGCTATCCTGGTTGTTGATTAGTTTTGTATAGACAGTTTCAGAATTTCCAAAGATTAAAATAGGGGCTTCACTTCTTTGTAAAGACTTGTTAATTATCAGTCATCACATTCCTCCAGGTAGAGCAGAAATGAGTCTGAATAGGTAGGTTAGATGATGAAAGTTTCTATATATTTAAAGGCACTGGTTTGGATGGCTGAATATGTCAGCTGTAGAACAGACATGGTTATGCTCATTTATATTTATTTATTTAACATTTGTTGACCAGGAAAGTCCGACTAGGAAAGAGCATATTTTCACTGGAGACCCAGGAAGAAATGCTCCAGATGTATGTCTTTCGAAAGTGGAAGCAATCCCACGTGAACGCAGGGAGGACATGCAGAATCTGCACAAAAGGCACCCCGGCCGAGAATCGAACTGGAGAACCTCTTGCTGTGAGGCAACAACTGCACCACTCAGATGCAGTAAAAACTGAAATCGACAGGCAAGTAGCGTTAAGGTTTCTGATTATCTGCTGGGATTTGAAGTGGTGAGAATGTATTCAACTGGTAGGGTTGAACTGGCAGACCAGGAAATATTCATACATTTCCATTCATAAAGAGTGAAATAGGACCAAGAGCTGCCAGGTCCAGAGGCTGCTGACAGGTGTAGGTGAGCTGTAGTTATAGACTGAGGTGGGGAGTGTGTAATTATTATGTGCATTTGACAGAACATTTACAGCTGTTATTGTATCAGGGATGTTTGTAAGTATTTGATTCCCGAAAGAAACTGTCAAGGTTTTGGAATCTAGTTTTATGTTTTAGATTGTTGTTTGTCTTTCGGATTTTTCCCGGTAAGGGGTCGCCACAGGAGAACTCCGGTCCGTTAATGATTGGCCGTAGATTTTTACGAAGCATCAAGGTGCCAGCTCGACGCCAAACCTTCAACGAAGGCATGCCCATTTACGCATGCATGTCTTTCGAACGCTTCCCAACTGCGGGGAGGACATGCAGACTCCACACAGAAGGCAGTCCCAAGCCCAGCCAAGAATCGAACGGGAGAACCTCCTGCTGTGAGGTAACAATGCTACCTCCGTACCACCGCGGCTAGTTTTAAGTAGCTGAATTCACCATTACAGAGTCGGAGACCCCATGTAGAAATCTATTTTAGTGATAGGATAGAAGATAATTTGAGAGATGGCTGAATGTAGTGGTGTCTAAACAGTATGGGTACTATATGCATTCTTATGAGCAGAATAAACTCGACCATGAGAATTAATTGTGTTTAGTGTTTGTTGGAAAAGTGACTGGACTCTTGCTTCCCGTGAACCCATTTGTTTACTTACTGACTGACTTAATTAGTTAAGTAGTTAATTACCTGAATGCCATTGATTTCATACCTCTCAACTGTACCGATTTTCGCAGAATGTCCAGATTTTTGCCTCATATTTTTGGTCCGTTTTTTATAAAAATTGTGGTTTTCTGGCAAATTGGTGGCAAATCATTAAAGACTGAAGTTAGAAAATAATGACAGGCATTTGAGTTTCAGACTTCATACCCTTCAGAAAAATCCATGCTAAAGCAAAATGTGTTATTCTATCACTTTTCTATGTTTGTAACTGCATTATTAAACATTGTTCCTATTTTGGGGCCTTTGTCCCACTTTTATTAATGGCTTTGTCAAGATTTCTTGCTGAAAGATGTTGAGAGGTATGGCACATTTGCCAGATTCTTGTAAAAAGTGCCCTACAATTAAAGTGTTATAGGTTTATCTGTGTTTGTCATTTTTTGCTTTCATGTAGTGTGCTTTGTTTTTCCATCAGTGCTGTGATGCAGGAAAATGTGGGATTAGTTTTCTTTTTCAGGTATCATGTTGTCTTTCTAGCTGTAGCATATGTGTAGGAAAATGTGAAATTTCATGCATCTGGATAGGGTTTTTAAAAAGAAGCCTTGTTTAGAAACTGTGGGCAAAAGGCATGATTTATATAATTGCACATGGACCTACCTCATGTATGGCTTCACCTGTAAAACATCTGCTGAGTCAGCTAATGGAAAACTGGACCCTAGAGTTGCCTGCCCTCTTCTTGAAGTTGTTTTGATGACACGGGAGAACATGAATGTTTTACAGCTGTACGTTTACTGCTTATTGGTACAATGTCTAACTAGAAAATATTTCAATAACATTGTCAGATTCTGTTACCAGAAAATGTTTCAGTAGAATTTGTCCAGTTAAAAATGTGACTCAGCCTGATGTATCCTGTGCAAACTGAATACAATTAGTCAGGCCTGGAACCTAAATTGTGTAATATGCATTGCCTTGCTTAGTTGCTGAGATACAGTAAGGCACTGTTGCTGTCTTCTGACCCCCCTCATCATGCTAGAATGTAACGCTTTACATGTGATGCTATGAATATATGTAAACATTGCCAAGAAAGCTCAAATCGAAATACATGAGAATGATGCATGCTAACATGATTTGGTAACTGTTAAAGTAGTGACTGCTGCAAGCGATAAATGTAAACAGAATTATTTTATTTTTTTAGTTTTCTTTAGTTGGGTGTTGCTTACTTCTGCATAAGGGTTGTTTATTTTTAATATCATGTTCTACATGTCCTTAATTATTTATTTTTTTATTTTCCAAAATCTTGACTGATGCATTGGTGGGATAGAATTGGGTATGCATACCCCATTCATATGCTTCTGGACAGCATTGCCAGTGGAAATATTCAAGCTGCTGCTCCCCCCACATTCTGATTGTGTTGTATACAATGACATAATGACAGCTACTGCAATGTCTACGCCTTAACCATCTGGTGATGGTTTCATCTGTGGTCCGTAATACCAGACAGCCAAAAAACTGTCCCCCCTTAATGCTGTATTAGAGCTTGTAGATTTATTTCCTTACTGACTTGGTGTGGTGCTGTAGTGAGTGCCAGTTTGATACAGACTGCTGGTGGGTCAAAGTTCTCACACTCGTGCCTAAATGTGTGTGGCTTTCCTACAGTTACAGAGCAGGTCATGTTTCAGTCTCCAGAATCACACTGACTGTATGTTGGAACAGTTTTGGACCTTAAAATTTAATGGAGAACATTATCATTATTAATTTGTTTGCATTAACAATACATCAACTTTAAAGGAAACTGCAACTGTGAGACATTAAATTACCATTATTTCCAATAGCTAAATTTGCCAGCAGTGATTATTAACCCGGTGAGGAGGGGAAATGCAAATATCTGTGTTTGCACATGCATGTGTGTATTTATGTATGTGTGTGTGTAAGTATATATACTAATATATATATATATATATATATATATATATATATATATATATATATATGTGGTTTGTGTGTATATGTGGGTCTACTTCATTTGATCAAAAGACCATTTGACCTAAACCCATTTAATCAAAATTTCATTTGATCGAAAACCAGTATTCAAGGCATAAAACTGGGATTTGTCCCCCTCCCCAATGTCTTGTGACCTTGGAGTTGGTATATATAGTTAGGGGGGTGTGGGGGGCAATGCCCCCCACCTAGTTTCCTTTAAAAGAATAAAATAACACAAAAAGTACAGATTTTAAATGAAAATAGGTGGGGGCTGTGCCCCCCACACCCCCCTAACTATATATATCAATTCCAGGGTTGCACGACATTGGGGAGGGGGGCAAATCCCTGTTATTTGCCTTGAATACTGGATTTCGATCAAATGAAATTTCAATCAAATGGGTTTATGTCAAATGGTCTTTCGATCAAATTTAGTAGACCCGTATATGTATAAACTTTCTGTATGTATGACTTCCTGTGTTGTCTATTTGTCTGAGTGTTATACATCTTGCATATGTACTGTGTTTTTTCATTACTTTTGCACACTGCCTATAAAGTAATTTTGCACTTTCTTCCCTTGGCCAAACAAGACATCTGTGTTTAAGGGTATTTACAGCATCTGAGTATCATTGTGTTGCTTTATGCCTTTCAATTTAGTGTATTTTTTTATTCTTTGTTCATTAATACTCCTTGCTTTTCACATTGTCTACTTCACAGCTCTCATTTTTACATTCTCCTATTTTAATGTATCACATTTCAGACATTGCTACTTACCTTGCAAGTCTCAACATTTTCCTTCTAATGATATGAAGTTTGACAGTTCTCTTCTTTTTACAGTTGCATCTTTTTACAGTTGCATAACTTCAAGTCTCTGTTGTCCTTGTTTCTGTCTTTGTCTTAGATTTCAGTTTCTTGCTAGGAGTCTTAGCCTTGTACAGTATTTGCCTGTGGCCTGTTTTTAGTCTTTCATAACTCTTCAGAGGCTGAAACTGCCTTTAAAAGTTCATAAGTATCTTTAATGAAGAAATCACGCTGCTGTGTGCCTCCCATACCAGGTGAAAAGCCATAGTGATAAAAGAAGGACTCTTGGCTTTCCAATGCCATTTTAAACAGGGGGCAGCAAATGCACTCTAAGCTAACAGTGACAGAGATGGACACATCTCAACTTGCAAAATAAATATGGAAGACATCCGTGTAGGACGAATGGTAAAGATATCTCAGGGGTGTGAGGATGCTGATACTCAAATTTGACAAAGACTCTTTTTTTGGTCAGTTTGGCTTTTAGTTAATGTGCCGGTTACATTACAGTACAGTTGCCTTAAATAAAGGTAACTATGATTATGTTAGTCATACTTGCCTGTGTATCGATTTTATTTAATTATTCCTAAAACCCTGCTTCCCTGTGGTGCCCCTTTACGTACATTTTATTAACTTTAGCAGTGTTGTGTCTGTGGGACTCGTGATTCATCTTAAGTCTGTGGGAGTCATTTTTCATCTTCTTACATCTGTGGGACTCGTGATTCACCTTCTTACGTCTGTGGGACTCTTGATTCATCTTGCTACATCTGTGGGACCCGATTCATCTTGCTACGTCTGTAGGACTCGATTCATCTTGCTACATCTGTGGGACTCGTGATCCATCTTGCTACATCTGTGGGACTCGTGATCCATCTTGTTACATCTGTGGGACTCGTGATCCATCTTGTTACATCTGTGGGACTCGTGATCCATCTTGTTACATCTGTGGGACTCGTGATCCATCTTGCTACATCTGTGGGACTCGTGATCCATCTTGCTACATCTGTGGGACTCGTGATCCATCTTGCTACATCTGTGGGACTCGTGATCCATCTTGCTACATCTGTGGGACTCGTGATCCATCTTGCTACATCTGTGGGACTCGTGATCCATCTTGCTATGTCTGTGGGACTCTTGATTCACCTTGCTACGTCTGTGGGACTCGTGATCCATCATGCTACGTCTGTGGGACTCGTGATTCACCTTGCTACATCTGTGGGACTCATGATTCATCTTGCTATGTTTGTGGGACTCGTGATTCATCTTGCTACTGAAGAGCTGTCAGTATGTTAAGTAGCTGTATACTTTGCAGCCCTCACATATCCCCCTACCTTATCTTTTTTTAGCTGGTGCCTCTTCTAGTCTGTGTGATCTGAGGTGGGGATTAATGGCTGCCCCTCTTGGAACTCCTCTGATCTCAGAATCTGGGCTGTGCCTGAAACTGGGCAATATTAATCAGTGCAGTACTCCTGGTAAACAAATATAAATAAACAGAATAAGTAAAAAAAATCCATAGTGACCAGTGCTGTCTGGATTACAAGAAAACGACTCTTGTCTTCTTGTGCTATTTATCCAGAATTGGCTATTTTCAGTTTCTCTTGGTAATACCTGTGTGAAATGTTTATGCACACAACAGTCAAGACCACAGCTTGACCAAACGTGTCTTTTTTTTTTCTGGACATGTTTACTAAATTGGAACGGTTTGAACCGCCAAAGCTCTTCACTTTGTAGGACCACATCAAATAGTTTGTTTCGGCTCTAACTGCGTTGGCAAGCCAGAATGTGGAATTGTGGTTTTAAGTCTATTTGGCTGTTGAGATGCTTCCTCAATGAAATTATGATGTTCTTCGTGTTTCACTGTTGCAGTCATAACTGTGGGGTGTTCCTGCCGGCAGGCAGCCCGAGGTCGGCCAGAATCCCAAAGTCTGGGTCCGGCGTCTGCTGTATAAGCTAGTATCCTGACGTCAGGATGCCTTGGTACATAGCCCTCAGCCGACGCCATCTTCTCCAGTCTTTCTTGCCGTGCGGTGGAAAGCAGCTCGCAAAACGTTGGTTGGCGATTTTCGAACAGCATATTTGGTTGTTGTCGGTCCGAAGTTGTTACTTCTCTTCTCAAAGCTAAGTACCCCATTGGGGAATCTTTTTCTTGTTCCTCCGATGTCAGAAAAAGTTAATAATTGTATAGCGTGTGGGAAACAAATACCTCATAAAGATTTCCACTCTTACTGTCTACCTTGCTTAGGCCCTGACCACGACGTTTCTTGTTGTCGGTTCTGTGCCAGGTTCAACTCTCGTACTATCAAGCGCAGGTACGATTGGGCTTTAAATTATTTTGGCAGACGGTTCAATTATAGAATGTCGTCGGACACTACCGGAGTACAAAAGAAGCGCAAAGACAAAGACAGGCCTCCGAGGTCCAAACAGGACTCGTTGCAGCTGGAGCCAGCGTCCGGTTCGGCTGTCGTCAGTGAGGTGCTTTTGCAGCCCTTGTCGTCCGCCACTTCTGAACCGATGGCTGATACGGACTCCCATGGGGAGCCATCGAGGCCCACTATTTTAACTGCTGCAGGACCTTCGGACGTCGCTCCTTCAGATGGGTCTGGAACCGCTGTGCAGGTACCGGCTTCTGAGGGGGTTTTCAGGCCTACTCACATCACTATTTCAAAGACAAAGACTCCTACCAAGTCTAAAGTTCCAGCTCAAGCTGCTTCTGAATCCACTCCCAAGACACAAAAACAATTATTGAGGATGGCTGAAGATTTGCTTACAATGATTAGGGGTTCTCACCCCACTCCTGAAAAAAGGCCTCGACAGGATGTTACTCTGGATTCCTCTAACCAGGCTTCTGTATCTTCTGTTTCTTCCTCTGATCAGGACTATTCCTTTCCCCCTTATGAGGATTCGGATGCTGAGGATTCTTTGCCCTCGGCCTCTCCGCCTGAAGATTTTTCTTTTGGGGAAACCTTGCATGAGATGAGGGAACATTTTCATTGGGAAGGACAGGAATATTCTGCTTCCAAAAAGAGGCTTAGAGAATTTCTTCTTCTTCCTCAGCATAGGCCTTTAGCTATTCCTCCTGTCTTGGACATTGTAGATGATGCTTTTTCTGTGGCTAATTTGAATCCTGATTCCATGCCTCCTGCTCCTTCAAAGCCTGATAGATTTTACAGGGTTCCTGACTCTCATTTATTTTTATTTAAAAACCCTTCTGCAGATCCTGAAACTATTTCTCAGGGCTCTAAGGCTGCTAAGGTTGCTACTTCTAAAAATCCTATTCCCTCTGAGAAGGATTCTCGTGCTTTAGACAGGTGGGGAAAAAGGTATATACTTCTGTTACCCTGTCTGTAAGGGCTTTAAATTGCCAGTTTCATATGTTTAAATATCAGCAATTTCTTTTGTCTGTTTTAAAGCAAAAGCTTGCTTCCCTTCCTGCTTGTGCAGAGGATAAGGAACTTCAGGATGTTTTGCATGCTACTGAACAGGTTAACAAGCATAGCTTACATTGTGGTTTTGATGCTTTGGATGCTTCCTGCAGGGCTGCTGCCTCTGGTACTGTGATTAGGAGACATGCCTGGCTTCGTGAACAAAGTTTACCTGAACAGGTTAAGGC
Source organism: Protopterus annectens (assembly GCF_019279795.1). Taxonomy (NCBI): domain Eukaryota; kingdom Metazoa; phylum Chordata; order Ceratodontiformes; family Protopteridae; genus Protopterus; species Protopterus annectens. The sequence continues at coordinate 1,049,849,922 of NC_056743.1, forward strand.
TAAGTTATTAGATGCCCCTGTTCAACAAGATGTTCTTTTGGTTCTAAGGCTGAGGAAGTTATTAAAAGATGGAAGAAAAGGCAAAGTCCATGCAGACTGTAAAAGATTTCTTGCAGGTTCAGCCTCCTAGATTTTCCAGGAATTGGCCCTCTAAAATTGGTCCTTTCCCACGTCTGACAGGCCTCAAAGGGGAAGATATAGACGCTCCAGAGGTCGTGGTCAAGGCCAGACCTCTTACAGATCTAGACAATGGACCGCTTCTTCACCTAGGAGGGGAGAAGACAGATCCCAATCTCAAAGAAAGCAAACTCAATGACTCTCTCGGTTGGGCTTCAGGACCCCTTTACCAGGACGCCCCTCTCGGAGGAAAACTGTCTCTTTTACAGAAATTGGACTCATATTACCCAGGACAGATGGGTATTGGACGTGATTTTAAAAGGTTACAAGTTCCACTTTCACACTTTGCCAAGGACTCACGGTTGGCCAGATCTGCCAAAACTTCAATGGTCAGAGGCCTTAACTTAAGTGGATGCTCTTCTGGCCATGAGAGCCATAGAGCCTGTTCCACTCTCGGAAATGGGAAAAGGGTTTTATTCAAGGCTGTTTCTGGTTCCCAGAAAACAAAACTCATGGAGACCTATTCTGGACCTTTCAGTGTTAAACACCTTTTTGGAAATTCCAAAGTTCAAGATGCTTACTCTGCAACAGCTAATTCCAATGCTCTCTCAGGACTCCTGGATGGTGACATTGGACTTAAAGGAAGCCTACTTGCATATCCCTATCAGACAAGAATGCAGGAAATTCCTCAGGTTCAAGGCAGGGTCGAGGCACTTTCAATTCTCTGTTCTGCCCTTTGGTTTATCTACTGCGCCCAGAGTCTTCACCAAGTGCCTGGCACCAGTAGTGGCTTACTGCAGACTTCAGGGGATCCAGATTTACCCCTATTTGGACGACTGCCTTATTCAGGCAGACAGCAAAGATCTTCTGCTTCAACATCTGGACTTGGTTCAACGTCTTCTCCTACTACTGGGATTCTCAGTGAACATAAAAAAGTCACATTTGATCCCTTCTCAACAAATGGTATTCTTGGGAGCCCTTTTAAATACAACCTTACAAAGGGCCTACCTCACTCCAGAAAAACAAACTCAGCTGGCTTCTACTTTCAACACCTTGGCAACTCTTATCTCAGCTCACTGCAAGGAAATTCCTGCAGGCTCTGGGCTACATGGCTTCCTGCATTCTGTTGATTCCAAACGCAAGGCTTTACATGAGAAAGCTTCAATGGTATCTGAAAAGTGTATGGTCACAGCACTACCACGATCTGGATATTCTGATTCCTCTGATCCCCTGCCTCCAGAAGGAGTTCCTCTGGTGGTCCAGGGCATGCACGTTAAACGAAGGAAAACCTTTTCGTCTCCCTCAGCCTGCTCAAATCCTAACCACGGACGCCTCGGATTATGCTTGGGGAGCACACTTTCTAGACAATTGCCAGCAGGGAACCTGGACAAAGGACCATCTTCACTGGCACATCAATCTGAAGGAAATGTTGGCAGTTCAAAATGCCCTTTAGCCTTCAAAACCTTTTACAACCAGGGCCTCTGCTAATTCACAGACAACACCACGGTCATGTGGTACATCAACAAGCAGGGGGGTTCTCATTCATACCCCCTTTGCAGACTAGCTATGGGTTTATGGGACACAGCTCTAAATTTGAATCTGCATCTCCAGGCTCAATTCATTCCAGGGAAACAGAATCTCTTAGCAGACAGCCTGAGCAGAAACATTTCAGATCCTCACGAATGGATGCTAGACACCAACTTGTTCAGCAGGATTACTGCAGTTTGGGGATGTCCCCAGATAGATCTGTTTGCATCCCATCTCAATCATCAGCTGCCTCGCTTTTGCACCAGATCCTTCCACAAAACAGCATGGAGAGTGGATGCCCTGTCCTTCAGCTGGAGAAGCCTGTCAGCATATGCGTTCCCTCCTCTTCCTCTACTACCTTGGGTACTACTGAAGATAAAACAGGACAAGCCCAAGTTCCTCATCTTGATTGCTCCAAATTGGCCTCGACAGTTTTGGTATCCAACCTTAAAGCTCCTGTTCTCGGGGCCTCCTTGGATTCTTCCACTGAACCCTTCGCTTCTGTCCCAGCATCAGGGTCAGTTACTACATTCCAATCTCAAGACCCTTTGCTTGGCAGCTTGGCTCTTCAAAGGAATTTGATTTCCTCTAGTCTTCCCAAACAAGTTTTGGATGTTCTTTTGGAAGCTAGACGGCCTAGCACTAGGAAATCTTATGCCTCTAAATGGAAGAGGTTTTCTATTTGGATGCAGGACCGAGGCTTTGATCCTCAGGTTCCTGATCTCTCCTCTATTTTGCTTTACCTTTGAACTTTTATCTAAAGGACTTTCCTTTTCCTCCATTAAGATTCATGCTTCTGCTATCTCTGCGCATTTCAGTTCTGATCCTCCTGTTTTTTCACATCCTTTGGTGAAGCAGTTCTTGAGAGGGCTAAAAATTTGCGGCCTCCAAGGACCCCTCCTGTCCCTGCCTGGGATCTTAATTATGTTTTAGAAAAACTTACTTTGCCTCCTTTTGAGCCTGCTGCATCTTCAGATATTAAATTTCTATCCTGGAAGACTGTTCTTTTGTTAGCATTGACCTCTGCCAGAAGGGTCTCAGAGTTGCAAGCTCTCATGGCTGTGGAACCATACCTTATTTTCCATCAGGACAGAGTATCCTTGAGGACCAATCCTACTTTTATGCCTAAGGTGATTTCGAAAGTGGCTTTGAATCAGACAATTCACCTTCCTACTTTCTTTCCAAATCCTCAAAATGAAGGGGAAAGGATTTTGCATTCATTGGATGTGCACAGACAGTTACGATTTTACTTGGACAAGACTAAAGATTTCAGAAAGTCTAACCAATTGTTTGTTTCCTTTGCTTCCAGTTCTCTTGGAAAACCTATTTCTAAACAAACTATTTCCAAATGGATTGCTTATGGAATCAGATTTTGTTACACTCATCATGGGAAACAGTTTCCAGGGACCATTAGAAGTCATTCTACTAGAGCAGCTGCTACTTCTACTGCTTTCCTCAGGGGAGTCCCTACCAAGGATACCTTGGAAGCTGCCACTTGGAGTTCTGTGCATACTTTTTCCAAGCACTACAATCTCCCCTTGTTTTCTAAGTCTAGGGCAGGCTTTGCCTCTGCTGTCTTGCAGGGTATTCTTGCCTCCCCTTCTTCTATCTAAAGCCTCCTCCCTCTCTGCACTGCTTTGGGATTCCACCCTACAGTTATGACTGCAACAGTGAAACACGAAGAACATAGTACAGTTGTGTACACCTACCATAAATGTAGATGTTCGAGTGTCTTCACTGTTGCAGTCGGGTTTCCCTCCCTCCTATCCCTCTTTTCTCTTATTTGTGGTGTATTTGTGTTTCCTTGTTGGATTCATTTTTGATTTGTTGGGGACTTCTGACATCTAGGGCAAGAAAGGCTGGAGAAGATGGCATCGGCTGAGGGCTATGTACCAAGGCGTACTGACGTCAGGATACTAGCTTATACAGCCGACGCCGGACCCAGACTTTGGGATTCTGGCCGACCTCGGGCTGCCTGCCGGCAGGAACACCCCACAGTTATGACTGCAACAGTGAAGACACTCGAACATCTACATTTATGGTAGGTGTACACAACTGTACTTTATGGAGAGATTCCCTGTATAAGTCACACTATAAAGACACAGAGCAACAGTAATTTGATGAAATGCTTATGCAGCATTTACCACATAATACCTAAAGTGATCCTGAAAGGAAACTTGGGATCATGGTGAAGACTGTTAATATCAATAGAGACTCTAAACAAAGTTTGGAGGTTTTAGTAGGTATGCACAGGTTAAGGATTTTTTTCATTTCATGCTAGAACCTTGGTTTAAAACTAAAGTAGAAAGTTGATTAGAACTTTGTGCCATATAGTGGTTATTAAGGAATCTGAGGTAGGCTTTGACCATTCAGCTGGGAATCTGAAGGCTGCCCCAAGATGAATGGTTTAACTACTCCCACCTGTTGGCTGCCCCAGTGGGGCAGAGAGATAAAACCCTGATTATGGCCCAGCCAACCCAGATTTGATTAGTGGCTCAGGTGACTGATGGAATGGCAAGGAAGAATGGGCATTACTATCCTAGGGTGGGAGGACATCTCCTGTGTCGATTTTTGGTGGAAGCTGGAGATGGCATGCTGGTTGGGATGCATAGAAAAGGGAAATATGATGGAGACATGACTGAGCTGCCATGGTGGCGGGATAATACACCACATGTCTGCATTGCACGGCTACCCTCAGGCATACCACTAGGTCTACAAGGGAAGGGGGCAACATGGGTAGACAGAAAAGAAAAAAACAAAAAAAAAAAAAAACAGCTGGATGTATGACATTGTGATCCCACCAGGATGTCTTTAGGTTCCTTGCTAGCCCCAGTGAAATTAGCAAGTATTGGAGTGGGGGTAGATTGGTGTGTCAACAGACCCTGCAAGCATGTGGAGCACTAAGATGGCTATTCAAAAGGAGGAAAAAGAGAGGGAAGTAGAAAAAAAAATATTCCCATCTGTTAAAAATGCTGTAGAAAGTAAATAGCAGAGGCCTTGATCATAGGTTCATAGACCTAGGTTCATAGATTAGTACTAAGCTAACTGCCCTTGCGAGCCATTTTAAGCTTAGCCAGTTGTCCCTTGTGAGACTCAAATCCTGCACCTTGCGTTTGCAAGGCAAACACCTTGACCATTAGGCCACCCTCTCAATTTCATAGTTTTTACTACATTTTGGTAAAGGCTGAAAGTTGAGCATTATTTTCATATATATTTTTTTTTTTTTATGTAACAGTCTGCTTTCCAGTACAGCAACTCAACTTTTTTTGCATTTTGTGAGAGTCTAAGTTGTAAGCATATATGTGTGGTCGCATGTCATTTTATCTAAACCTGAGCTTATTGAAACGGGACTTATATAAAATCAAGTAAACTATGAAATACAAAAAATGTTTTCTGCATTGTAAAATTATTTTTTTGATGAGTTTTATTAAAGCTGTATAATTAATGTTGCAGTTTGCTTTATTACTGTGTGGTGTGCAAGCTGGTTGTGCACTTGGGTTTTGCCAAGAGCAAATGTTCAAAAGATCAAAATTTTTTTTTCTCTTTGCCTTTTTCCTTGCTTTTCGGTGTGATGACTGCTCTGAGTGCCAGACCATGATAAAATGAGTTCTGTAGTTTGCTCTTTTCCTATTGTTCTGTGATTTTGTAGTTGAAATGCATAGTTAAGGGGGTGGCAGTTTGGGGATAGAGAAGGGCTTGTCCCCTGCAAAAACGTATTTTTTTTTTTTTTTTTCTTCAGCTATTTTGTGGTCTTATCTAAAAAGATTGCTCTCTTTTTGTCGCTCTTTTGAGCATTTGATATTTGATAAGACAAGTGGGCATGCATGTGTCTTTTCAAGTTTCTGTAATGTTCTGCAAATGTTCGAGTACACAGCGAATGGTAGTGTGCATTTGAAATTCAGATCGCACTACAGTGGGGATTGGGAAATATTTCCCTTTTCCTTATTGTAGTGCGGTCTCGGGAGTTGGAATAAATAATTTGCAGGGGATGAGTGGAGTGCAAAACTGTAAATACTTGTGCTGACTACAAAGATCACGTCAATGCTTCAAACTACTCCTTTGAGTATATCAGTATTAACAATCTAAAACCTACTGGAAAATAAGCATTCAACAGTTATAACACTTTGAAATTTTGAGGTCAACATTTATTTTCGTTAAAATGCCAGGTTTTTGTGATATAAAAAAATGAGACTGCAATAAGTAATTTCAAAACTTTTCCCACCTTTAATGTGACCTATAACCTGTACGATTCAATTGAAAAACAAATATGTTAGGGGGAAAATATGAAAAATAAAAAACCTACAATAAGCTGGTTACATAAGTGTACACACCCTTAAACTAATACTTTGTTTCCTGTGCTTGTTACTTTGTGGAAGCACCTTTTGATTTAATTACAGTATTCAGTCTTCTTGGGTGCACACCTGCTATCAATTAAAGAGACTTTGATTAACCCCAAATAAAGTTCAGCTGTCGTAGTAGGATTTTCCTGACATTTACTCTGTCGCCTAGTACAGCAAAAGCCATGGTTCACAGAGATCTTACAAAGCATCAAAGGGATCTCATTGTTGAAAGGTGTCGGTCAGTAGAAGGGTACAAAAACTTTCCACAGCACTGGATATACCATGAAACACCGTGAAGATAATCATCAGAAAGTGGAGAAAATGTGGGACAACAGTGACATTGCAAAGAACTGGACGTCCCTCCAAAACTGATGAAAAGACTAGACTAAAACTGGTCAGGGTGGCTCCCAAGAGACTTACAATAACACTGAAGGATCTGCAGGAATTTCTGGCAAGTGCTGGTTGTGTACTACATGTGACAACAATCTCCCGTATTCTCCATATGTCTGGGCTATGGGGTAGGGCTGCAAGACTGAAGTCTTTTCTTACACAGGGAAAACATCGAGGCCAGGCTAAAATTTGCAAAATAATACATAGTCTCCCAAAAGCATGTGGGAAAATCTGTTATTGTCTGATGAGACCAAGGTTGAACTTTTTGGCCACAATTCCAGAAGGTACGTTTGGCGCAAAAACAACACGTCACATCACCAAAGGAACGCCATCCCCCACGGTGAAGCATGGTGGTGGCAGTATCATGCATTGGGGTTGCTTTTCTTCAGCTGGAACTGGGGCTTTAGTCCCATTATGAACAGTTCCAAATCCCAGTCACTTTTGGCTCAAAACCTTCAGGCGTCTGCTAGAAAGCTGAAGATGAAGAGGAATTTCACCTTTCAACATGACAATGACAACAGGCATACATCCAAATCCACAAAAGAATGGCTTTAGCAGAAAAAAAATGAAAGTTATGGAATGGCCCAGCCAGAGCCCAGACCAAAATCCAGTAGAAAATCTGTGGAGTGACCTGAAGAGGGCTGTGTACAAGAGATGCCCTCACAATCTGACAGATTTTGGAGTGCCTTTGCAAGGAAGAGTGGGCAAATATTGCCAAGTTGAGATGTGCCATGCTTATAGTCTCCTACCCAGGAAGACTGAATGTTGTAATTAAATCAAAAGGTGCTTTAACAAAGTATTAGTTTAAGGGTGTGCACACTTATGCAACAGCTTATTGTACGTTTTTTATTTTTTATATTTTTCCCCGAACAGATTTCTTTGTTTTTCAATTGAATTGTACAGATTATAAGTCACATTAAAGGTAGGAAAAGTTTTGAAATGATTTATTGTGGACTCATTTTTTTTTATATCTCAAAAACTTGGCATTTTAACAGGGGTGTGTAAACTTTTTATATCCACTCTATATATGCACACGTGTGTGTGTGTGTGTGTGTGTGTGTGTGTGTGTGTGTGTGTATGTAAGTATATATATATATATATATATATATATATATATATATATATCTATAAAATATACGCACACATTATATATATATATATATATATATATATATTTATATATATAATATACGCACACATTATATATATATATGTATAATGTGTGTGTTTGTGTGCATATATATGTCCACACACACATGCATATTTAGCTATATATGTGCGCGCGTGCACACACACACACACACACACACACACACACACACACACACACACATATGAATAGGGAGTTACATTCAGGTAGACAGTTACACAAATGAGATTGTTCAAGCAGTGATCTGATGTCATGCATTGGATTACTGTTTATGTGAACCTCTGTTGGTTAAATGTGGATTAGAAATTTGTCTTCTTCATACTGTTGTGTGATCACTGAGTTAGTATAAATGGAGATTTGTTGGGTGAGGGTGCCAATACTGTGATGCAGTGAGTAGCGTTGTAGCCTTACAGCAAGACGTCTGATTTAATTTTCAGCTAGGGTGCCTTCTGTGTGAAGTTTGCTTATCCTCCCTGGGTTCAGCTGACTTTCTAGATAGTTAAATTTTTTTGCTATAGGTGAATCGGTGACTAAATTGTTCGTAGGTATGCCTGGAGTGTATAACATTGAATAGAGGCCTGCAAATCTGTTTCTTTTCCCTTCTTGCCTAGTAAACTCTATGGATCATGGTGGCTGTTCATAGTGTCACTATAACAGTTAGATGTGACTCAACAACACTGAATTGATATGGGTTGTGGGGTCGCAGTTTGGCTTTCTCGCCTTCATTAATTTGTTGTACATATACTTTTGTGTGATCGTGGTCATACCTTTCAGCCTCTTAGTATAAAAAATCGGGACAAAGCCAAAAATACTGTGGGGGTGGGGGAGGCAAAGGCCAAAAAATAGGGACACATTTTAAATATTGCTCTCATAAACTTGGAAAGTTGTTGCAATAAGATGTCTTTTGTTACCATGCATTTTATGAAGGAAATAGTCTTAAATTCAAATACTTGTCGACTTTAGTCCTCACTGATTTGACACAAAAATCCAGAAAAGCACAAATTTTATGAGGGACTAACAAAAAATATGAGGCAAAAATTTGGGCATTCTGTGGAAATCTGGGCAGTTGAGACGTATGGCTACGCATAGTGGGGAGCTTTAGTTGTTTAAATTGTTGTTAATCACATTTGTAGGATATTTAGACATGTGGGTTTTACATGGTGCAGTTAGTGCATGTCCTCTGCAAAGACATTGATTCCTGAGCCTACAATTCATAAAAACAGTTTCAGTTTAAAGAATCGCAACCAGTCATGCATACAGTTATTTGATATAAGCCCCCATGTGTACCTATATATTATTTTTAAAAGGACTGATCTGCACTCTGGAATTTTGACATCAAAACTTTCCACAGTCAAAGAACTAGTCTGAAGATCTTGACTGGTCACTTTACCTCAATGGTTAGTAATTCTCTCTCATGTATTTCTGATAATGTTAGCAGCAACCTAGAATAGGTAGCATTGAGAAAATGAGCATTGTGACAATTCACTGCATTGCACTAACTTGAAAATTGCACAAGAACATATCCAGTTTTTTCCTGCGGCGGGAGCATGACTTCTATGTCCCTGATGTGAGCCATCTGCACATGTATTAATTGTAACTCAGCTGTTTAACTGAAAAACAAACTGCTGGCTCTTCTTATCCACCAAAAGGACTTTTAATGTAAAACTTTCAACAATTAAAAACAATGAAGTTAGCACTTTCGTCTTACTGTAATAAGTAAGGCTTCTTCAGACAATGTAAAAAGATTAATTAGTGATCTTATATACCTGAGTAGATGTCACATGGTGTTGGGATACACTTTTAAAAGGTATACTAACCATTTTAAAATACTAAACTATCAAAATAGAAACTATCCAAATAGAAGGAAAAGGTCAAGAGCATCCAGAGATTGAAGGTTTGCCTAATTGTAACAAGTATGCACAGTAATTTAATGTTTCAATTTCATCAGCAATTGCAAACGTTTAACAGCATAACATATATCTCGACAAAATAGATTATACGTGTAATTTGATATATTTAGTTTTAAATGTTTTTCTTATGAACTATTTTATGTATAGTGTATCTTAATACTTCTTGACCATTTCCTTCTATTTGGGTAGTTTCTATTTTGATAGTTTAGTATTTTAAAAGGGTTAGTATACCTTTTAAAAGTGTATCCCAACACCATGTGACATCTGTTCAGGTGTACAAGATCACAAATTAATCTTTTTACATCGTCTGAAGAAGTCTTACTTACTAGAGTAAGACGAAAGCGCTAACTTTATTGTTTTTAATTATTAAAAGTTTTACATTAAAAGTCCTTTTGTTGGATAAGACGAGCCAGCAGTTTGTTTTTCAGTTAAACGGCCGAGTTTTAACCGTTTCCCTAGTTTGTCTTAACTGTAATTTAACTTGAGAACACTGCATTTTAGGAGAGAGAAATTCAGTCTCTGCAGTGACAACTTCAAATTCTCACTAATGACAATTTTTGAGCTAGTGTAATATGATGACCGACTCCTAGTGAAGTTTATTGTCTCTGCACACCCATACATCTCTGTGAAGACTTGCATTATTTCCTTCCGCTATCTCATTCTTGTTTGCCATTTCAGGAAGTCATTGAGCAGGAAAAGGGAAGGACAAGTGACCCTCTGTTTACAGCTTTAGCAAAACTTATTAGATTAGGTTACTCCTTTCAAGTAGAATAGTTGCCATCGAAGGCACTGATAGATTTTCAGATGTGGTTTGGCACTTCTAAAAGATTATTAAAGGCACAGAGTAATGGATCAATAAGTGATGTCTTAGCTTAAGTTTTGTTAGACTTCCCTTTTAAGAACCCTTTTCGAGAAGAACATTTAAAGGGTCACTGGTCAAAAATGAAAAAAAAAAAAAAAAGACTCTTTCCTTGATGTTGAAAGCAGTGCATGACTAATGACAGCAGGCTCTTCTTAAGTACACAGTGAATGATGTTTTCTAGCTGGTGAAGTTCAACTCGCAGATGGTCTGTACACTCTGTTCTGCATAGGAATTCACTGCTGGTGTGGTATGTATGTGTGTGCCAGCATGATTCATTTATTTTCCCTGATTTCCTTTTTTTCAGGTTGGTGCAGCCCGTTGCTATATAAGTTTTAGGGATATGTGGGTTTGTCCTCACACTGGCGAAAAATGCATTTAATTTTTGCTTAGGGTTGACTTCTCAAGTACTTGTGCTTGGTGAAATGATTCATTAGTGAATCATTGTGGAAGTCCTGACAACACTGTAATTATTATTTATTTTTTACCTCCTAATGTCCTGATAGAGTGACCATACTGAGAGGATATTCTCTTTCATTTAGGCTTTCTCTTTTGTACATTTCACTCTCTTCAGACAAGATGGCACTGTATTGAATATACCCTTCCTTCAGGCTGTACTGTTTATTTACTAAGATGGCAGTGTTCAGAAATTTCTGCTTATTTTCATATTCTCTCTCTGCACACTGTCATTTTTCTCAGTGATACTCTGTGTTTTTTTTTTTTATCTTTGTCATGCTTTAAACATACTGTAATTAATTATTTTCTGTGCTGCAAAGGAGCACTTCAGAAGGATTTTTTTGTAAAATTAGAAATTGGCTAAAGGGAACCTCCTGAACCATACTGTCTTTCAGGGGTGTTGGGTTTCTTGACATTCGAACCTTGGCTATTGTCTGACTGGACACAGTACAGAACTGCAAAACTCCAAAGATTCAACAAGTTTATGCACCACTGAGAGGGAAAGAAGACCGCTGTGAGTGACAGTACACCACTGAAAAGCTTTGAATATCCAGAGGATCAAGCTGCTTATGACCCATAAAGAATGGAAAGGAGTGATTACATGTATCTTGCCATGTGAGGTTTTCCTAGGTCAAGGGTGAAATACTTTTAAATGTAAGAGTATATGCAAGAGCCAGGAAGGCAAATGTATATCTAGATTTCATCCAATCCGTGCATGTTGTATACCGAGTAAGCACACAAGAGTTAACAGAACCAGGAGGAAGAAATGGCTAAGTTGAGTTTTACTTGTATACGGCAGTGTAGGGATCATTTTTAATACACCCTATGAAGAAGAAATGTGTTTAGGTATAGTTGACTTTTAAAAGTAGCAAAAACAAACTGTTTATCCACATTCCAGTGTGAAATTCAGAGGACGTTGTGACCTGTTAACAGCACAAAGTACTAAGGCTATAAGCTGGTAATGGCCTGCTTCTTGTAGCAAAGGGTACAGGGATTGATTCTTTCCACCTCAGTTTGCCCACTGGAACTCTGAGCAGGTCACTTAAGCAGACAGTGGGCTTAGCTTGTCATATATTAATAAATAAAATATATAGAAAGGATATACTGATAGTTTATCCACAGAGACTGAGAAAAATCGGAAGTTTGGTATACCACTATTTAAATATTGGATGTAAGATACAGTAGCACTCCGTGCAAAAACACTTGGAAAAAGAAGAGCTTCAGAGAGCTGCCATTGCAAGTCAGTGGTATCAAGACAGCAGTGGGCTAGTCATATCATGTACAGTGAGGACATGAGCTGCATTGAAGGAAGAAGGCACCTTTAGTTGTAAAACCAAACCACATCAGTATAGTCCATCAGTGCTTGATGCTATTGTATAATATTTGTGTTATATTGTTTTGTTTACTAAACACTATGCGGATGCCAAACATTAGTACTTCAATAAAAATATGATGAAAAAACGTTTTCTAATTTTTGGGTGATGTCTTTCATTACAAAAAACAGTAAAGCCAGTTTATATATCCCTAGCAGGCAAGTGGACCGACTATCTTAGTATTTAGAACTGGATGTGTGCTTCTACTGTTGTTTGACTGGCAGCAGGAAATCTTGGCAGAGGAAATTATGACGGAGTGTGCAAAAGGAGATGGGTTAGCAATAAGGAGGAAGAGATAACATTTTAATTATTTTTCCATGAAATAAAATAGCACAGAGACCTTCAGCTGTGATTTTATAAAAAAAAAAAAAAAAAAACACTGCTTGGCTGAACCATTTCTTAAATATGCTGCATCCCAAGTCTGTTCATGGTACAGTCATTTTGACCTAATGTGTCTGATTTAATTATGTTGTTCTTTGGTCACATCCAGGTCTCTTTTTTTTTTTTTTTTTTTTTCATATTACTTATATACACAGACACACAATAATGAATGATGTCATTAAACAGTTCAGTATTTGTTATAGGCTATTTAATCACCTGATGATAGAAGTTATAAAAGGTATTGAAGAGAAGGAATTATTTGCTGGATTTGAGAATTCACTTCCACTGCTCTCATTAAATAACGTTTCCTGTCTCATGAGTGAGAATATCAGTATCTGTGCAGCATCCAAAATGAGTGTCCATCAGTGCTTGAGGCTATTTTATAATGTTTGTGTTTTTATATCTCAGCCACTGCCTTCATGTAGCAGAGAAAATCTGTAGCATCATGTTACCGTCATTCGTGGTCGTCTGATCATGGAGCATACGCACTGTCCATGCCACAGTTTTGCCAAAGAGTTAGGAGAAAGGTCATTCTCAAAAAATAGCCAAACTAACAGGAACGTCTTACCAGGTTAAGTTGGAAACAGAATAAAGTACATCACCTTCAAGGCAAAACTAAACTTACTAAATAACAGTGCTTTTTTGTCATAGTAAAACTTTTGTCTAGGCCAGTTTCCATCATTTTGTCTTCTACTGAACTCACGTGCTCCTGAGTAAGCTTGTAGGCTTATGGCTTCCTTGTGCCTTATTTTGACATCTGTGACTGCAAGACTTGGATTGTTTCTAAAACCATCTGGACCCACAAAGCTGATATACGTATACCAAGAAAGACAGCACACAAGCAACTGATATAATCTGAGCATAAGGAACAGGAAATAAATCACTCAAGACCACAAAGTAGATTAAGCACTTTTATTCTGTTTCATGTAGAACTTTTTCAGAATAAAGTTCAATTAAAAAACAACCCATTTAAACTAAAACATCAATGACGTCAATTACTAGATCTCCAGTAACAATGTATTTGGTGTATTTAGACGCATCACGATCAACCATATATGATTATCTTAAATACAGTTGACTTGAGTTTTAATAACAAAGATAATAATAAACTTCTGCCCATTTTAATAATATGTATACACTATAAACATTTACATCTCAAAAGACATTTTAGCGAAATTGTTTCACTGAGCCCAGGAGACACATCGGCACAAAAGAACACCTGCCACGTGAGCTCAATAAACTCTAAATAGTGATTAAAATAATCAACAAAAGTCCTACTATCAACTTTGTCTAAAACAAAAAAAAGTAAACTTCCAAAAATTGTTGCAGTTTAGATGGTCATGCAAGTGCATTGTCAAGGTCTTTATTTTTGATAGCCCGCACATGCTCTGCAATCCTACAAGCTAACTTCCTATTAGTCTTCCCCATGTAGAAATGGCCACAGCCAACACAGCAAGCCAAATAAACTACCCTTAGCAATAAAAGTAAAATTGATGTGGTCAAAATAAAATGAACTAAAAGAATTAATAAATCTACACCACCTACATGCCTGACAAGGGAAGGTCCCAACTGGTCCCTTAATAAAATCACCTCGAAGATGTTCCAATATACATGTCCTTTTGAAAATAAATTTAGGGTCGTCTCCCGAGTGCCAACAACCTTAGTCGCCATTTAGTCCAATAGTTACCTCACCTAGAAATAAGACCAGCCAACATTGCTTCTTTTTTTGATAGTATATTGAATCCAGTTGTGCAAAGCAGTACGTTTTTTGTGGAAGATTCTTGGAATTTTTTAAAATCTTTTGAGAGATTATAGTTTTAATGGAAAAGAAAAATGACTTTGTGCTGTTGATGTTAGCTCATTATATACTTCTGTTAATCAAGAGACAGGTATTGAATTTGTGGAGTTGCATTTGAAAAAGTTTGTCAACAATTTAATTATTGATGCTAGAACTGTTTGCATTATGGAATATCTAGTCCTCAGCAAAATAATTTTTCTGTTTGAAAACACCATTTTTCAACAAATTTCCGGTGTTGCAATGGGGTCTAGTATGGCACTGGTCTTTAACAACCTGGTGATGTGTTGGTTGGAGATGTCATTTTTAGTTACTTCCCTCTTTTTTCAATATGTTTCCCTGTATCATAGATATATTGATGATTTCATTTTCATTTGAAATGATGAAGTATCTAAATTTTTGAAGTTTGTTAATGAAATGAATAAGTCCGTAACATGGCTTAATTCTGTTAGTTATATTGGGGAAACTGTAAACTTTTTTGGACCTTGAGATTACAGTTGATTTGGGGTCCCAAAAATTTGTAACCAATGTATTTAGGAAGGAAACCTTTAGTAGTAACTATTTACATTTTGATAGTTTCCATCCTTCCTTTAAGAAATATAATATATTCCGAGAACAGATTATTCGACTTAGCCATATTGTTAGTGATGTTATCAGGTTTTTGGAAGAGGCTGATGTCTTGATGGACATGTTCATTCAGAGGGGTTATGATGCTGACAGGTTAGGTAAAATCAAAGATGGGGTCCTTAAAGATAGGGCCACCAATGTTGCTCCATTCTAAAATCTGGTCTTGTTGCCAGTAGGAAGGACAAACATACAATGGAAAATGTTTTAGCCTTTCCTGTTCCTATGCGTATAGTAGGTAGCAATATGTCAGACATTATTTCCACAAATTGGAAGGTTATACTTGGAAATGGTGATCTAAGGTTGTTGGAGAGGCCCCTAAATTTATTTTCAAAAGGACATGTAATTTAAAATATTTATTGGAATATCTGCAAAGTGATTTTTTTTTTAAGGGACCAGTTGGGACCTTCCCTTGTCAGGCATGTAGGTGGTGTAGATTTATTAATTCTGTTAGTTCATTTTATTTTGAACACATCGATTTTACTTTTATTGCTAAGGGTAGGTTTACCTTTAGTACAGAAGGATTAGTTTATTTGGCTTGCTGTGTTGGCTGTGGCCATTTCTACATGGGGGGGGGGGGACTACTAGGAAGTTAGCTTGTAGGATTGCAGAGCATGTGCAGGCTATCAAAAATAAAGACCTTGACAACGCACTTGTACGGCATAGTCTAAACTGCAACAATTTTTGGAAGTTTACTTTTTTTTGTTTTAGAGAAAGTGGATAGGACTTTCGTTGATGATTTTAATCAGTATTTAGAGTTTATTGAGCTCAAGTGGCAGGTGGTGTTATGTGCCGATTTGTCTCCTGGGCTCAGTGAAACAATTTCACTAGTCTTTTGCGATTTAAATGTTTATAGTGTATACATATTGTTATATAGTTTTAAATGGTGAGAAGTTTATTATTATCTTTGTTATTAAAACTCAAGTTAACTGTATTTAAAATATTCATGTTGTTGATCATGATACCTCTAAATACACCAAATAATTACATTGTTATTGGACAACTAGCAGTTGATGTCATTGTTGTTTTAGTTTAAAAGGGTTGTTTTTTTAATTGAAATTTATTCTGAAGAAGTTCAGATATATGCATTTTTTTGCACTTGCTCTGTTTCAGTAATATTTAACAGTTGTGTGCTACATTTATTTGTTTTGTTTAATTTACTGCTGTTTTTCAGCCTGTACTTGTTAAATAAACTCCATTTGTTTGTTACTGTACATCTTAGGTTGTTTTAACAGTATTCTGCAAAAGCTGTTCTGAGTCTACCAAAATATTTTTAAGTTTTGCAAAGTTTTTATGTTTTGTGCATATTTCTAAGGGTTAGTGAACTTATTGAAAATTAGAAAAAAACCTGCCTGTACGGCAGCTGCAAGGCCCAAAACGTAGCAGTTCATGAAAACACAGACCAGCAGACTGTGGCAAACAGCAATTATTTAATGTGCTAAAAATCACAAAACAAAGAGAGTGTCAAGCAAATTGGATTTGGCTAAAATTAAAATTGCCTTCAGTGCATACAAATCCCAAATGACACAAGCACATTCTCTTATATAATCAGAAATTAAGGCTCCATTAATTAACCTAATTATTACCCAATACATAAGTTAAAGGTGCTCATTCAAACCAGGGAGAACAAACCCCCCAATTTAATAATCCATTTATTTTCCATATTGTTAAGGGTCTGATGCCATCCAGACTTGTTGGATCTGTTACCCTTAATCCGATCAATAATAGTAAAATGAAATGACGTCTTGTTATGTATGACAGTGTATTTATAGAGAGCATTGGTTATTCTATGATGCCTGATATCGCTAAAATGCTCAGCGATCCTAAATTTTACAGGACGTGAAGTCTGGCCGATATAAAACGCAGAGCAACTGCACGTGGCCAAATAGATAACCCAGTCAGTTTGGCAATGAACAAAACAGGTAATTCTATAAACCTCACTGGGGTTTTGTATGTATTAGGTAATAATTAGGTTAATTAATGGAGCCTTAATTGCTGATTATATAAGGGAATGAGCTTGTGTCATTTGGGAGTTGTATGCATTGAAGGAGGCAATTTTTATTTTAGCCAAAACCGGTTTGCTTGACACACTCTGTTTGGACCTTACAGTTGCCGTACAGGCAGGGTTTTTTTCAAATTTTCAGTCCGCCTGTTTCCCTGCTGTTGGCCTGTGGTACATTGAGCATTAAGCTCAAGGAGCTGAATTCTTTTTGATAGCATCTTTCGGTTCAGTGTATTGAGGCTACTATCACTATTTATTATTTTTTGCTAAGGGTCTGTATTCCTTCTCTGCTCGGGCGCCTTGTTTGGACGATGTAACAGGAAGCTACTGTTTTCCATTTTTTATGGGGCAGAAGTGTGTACGATATTTTTCGTCTTGATATTTTGGATTTTACAAATGGTCTTTCATAGGATTATATGGAGGTTGTTTGGTGGTTCTAATGCATTCTCCATGTCATGCCTAAGT
This sequence comes from Protopterus annectens, assembly GCF_019279795.1. Lineage (NCBI taxonomy): Eukaryota > Metazoa > Chordata > Ceratodontiformes > Protopteridae > Protopterus > Protopterus annectens. The sequence goes on from NC_056743.1 coordinate 1,049,867,311, forward strand.
CAGCTTTGGTGAGTGCTGCCTTGTGACACATCTGGCCTTTCAACAACAGATACTGTATATTGGCGCCATTGGTCATCTACTGGGACTGTTGTTTTTGGATATATTAGGTTCCTCGAGCAACTGTTATTCTCTGTTAGTGCCTTGTGTGTTTTTTTACACTCCAAGTTTGGGATATATCGGTTGGATACTCTCTTGGCATGACATTTATTCATGGTATTGTTCTCCGTTCATTGGGGGACTAACGTGGATGTCAACTAGCTGTTTAATGTCCGAAGACTTTGGCATTCAATAATTTTGTTTCTGAAGGTGCAAGATTTTTCGATCATGGACATACAGAGTTAAAGGGCTAATGTATTTGTTATTAACATTTACGTTTGACTTTGGGACATATTGTTTGTTTTTATATCAACCAAAGTATTGTTCGGATCTTATTTCAGTTCTGTGAATATTTGTTTGGTTGATGTTAGGGGTTCTTAACAACGGATATATTAGGCCCACGCCTTTTGACTATACACCATTCTAAAATAGAGGACTTTTAGTTTCAGCTTGTACTTTGTTGGATTTCATAACTGTTGCCATTGGATATTTAAGGACACTTTTCTAGTCATGTTCTTTACTAATTTTTTGGGCTGCTGTTTTTTTGGATCACATTAACAGACTGTCGGGGGTAGAATATTATATTGTTCATATAAGGGCGTTTGAAATGTTTTGTTTGTGATCATCTTCACTTAGGATTTAACAGATATTTTTTGACAAAGGCCTTGCATGTGATTTATATATGTTCCTATGACAATCATGCAGTGTATTTGTGCACTATAAACCTGGGGCATACTGGTTGTTGAAACTGCTAAATTTTCTCCTGATTTAAATAACAGAGGTTGTCTTATATTTGATGCATGTTTTACCATTGTTAGGGTTTCATTGATGTCCTGTCAACTTTTCAGTGGTAGCTGTCGTTTTTTTCCTAAATTTTCCCATATCGATTTTTTTGAATTCTTATGGGGAATTTAGTTCATAGGTAGGTACTAGGCTATCGGCCCTAGGGCCCATACAAGCCTAGCCAAAAAATGTACCCTGGCTTTCGCCACCCAAGAAAATTATTTTCTTGTGCCCCTGTCGAGCAGAGCCACAGAAGCGAACCCCGGGGTGAATTTCCCATTTCCCATCCAATCATCAAGATTTTTCTTGAAGAGTGCAAACGAGAAGCTCTGTTTGACATAGCTAGGTAGTCTGTTCCAGAGTGTGGGAGGTCTCTGGGACAGGAATCTATCCCTCCAGCATGTTCTGTTTATTGTGGTGACAAGGTTTAGGTCCCTAGAGCGTGTAGCTTGGAGGGATTGGGATTTCTTTAAGTGGAGCATGTCCAACAGATCTGGGTTTGACATAGTTTTGTATGTTAGGCAGAGATCGCCCCTGAGTAGGCGATATGCGATGGAGTAAAGCTGTTGTTTTACACTTTGTGTTTATTAGTTGTAGACAAGCCTATATAGTATTTTGACTCTAAATATAGAGTTTTTCCCCTTTTTTTTCCTATCATGGTATAACATCATTGTCCGATTGGACATATATTTCACAGTAATGTTGGCCTTACAGAAATGGTGCTTTTTGGATTCAATGTTGGTTGGGATTGGTGTGTTTTTTGTTATGCAAGCAACAATTATATTTACTATTGGCTTTTTCCTTGGGGTATATGCAGTAAAGTTGTGTTTTGAATAGTTTTTATTATAGTAGTCACTATAAATAGCAGGCAGCTACTGCTGGTTCTATTTGGGAAGCTTTTGAGTATTGTATGGAGTGTTTAATTCCATTACAGGGGCTGATATTGTCCGGTCAATTAATAATAGTGTGATATGACTCAGCAGTGTATAGTGTTCGTGTTTATCTATCTTTACTGTTATAGGCCCTAAAATATTTGGTATATTATTACACCATTTTGGGTCCAATATTGAGTGGTCATTGATATATAGGGGCTGATATAGTCCAGTCATTTAGTTTTTTTCTGTTAAAATCTTGATTGGACTCAGCACTGTATTAGTTTTCTTCTTCACTGAAATATTGTTGTCTAGTTTTCTAGGCCAACAATAATGACCATTTGATTATTATAATTTTGGTCCTAATATAGCTGGTTTTGGTATACAGGGGGCTGATATGGTCCGGTCATCTAGGTTTTGATCTGTTGGTATTTAGATTGGACTCAGTACTGTATTGGTCTATGGTTGCTTATCATTTGACCTACTGGTTGAACTGATTATAGTGACTACCTGATTGTCACTTTCTAGTGTTACTTGCTGTATTTTTGCCCTTTTGGAAATATATTTGTATGTGGGCAAATATAGCTGCTGTTTGTTTTTACAATGGATTTAACAAGCTTACTTAAGGGCCTAGTTTCAGATCGTGATGATCTTGTGGTCTTTGGCTTGGGTGTTGACCAACCCTAACTGAATGGATCCAACTCCGTGCCTATTGATAACACATGTGAGGCACAATTTTCAAGGTTAAACAGGAGTATGAGTTCTCTCCATAGTAATGTTTGGCACCTTAGGCTTTTTAAGGCATACATGACCAAATATATTACACCTAGGGGACTTAGGGTCCGTGTGCAGCCTTTGGTAAATAATATTGATGCCACACTTACTAAAATTTGGGCTGATGCCCAGCATAAGGCTACCATGAATTTTGTGGAGATTTTAGCAGGACATTATGAAAGGAGTATTGAACAAGAGCTGCAGGATATCACACATATGTGTGAATCAATTAAACAATTTGAGGGTCAACCCACTTATACTTTGAGTTTTAAGAAACTCAGTAGTGATCTGTTGAGTTTAGAAGAACAATTAAAAGAGAGAAAGAAAGACATTTTTGAGGGACCTTGCTGATTTATGAGTGTGGTGATCCATTCTCTAAAAATCAGGTTAAACATGTCAGGTTTCAACAACCATTCAAATATGTTTTCTAGGAAAAAACTACCATGCTATATCCTGAAGAAAACGTCTCCTATGGGCTATGATTCCAGTGGAGATTATTCATAGTCATCCCTTGAGTCGAATGCACAATGTATCACAGCATCCCTAACACCTAAAAGGAATAATAATGTCCCTTTAGATTTAAACAGAAATGGGGGGGGGGCAGGAAGCAAAAACGAGTTGGACAATATGTAAGGGCTATTTAAAATGTTAGCTCAGAAATAACTAATTCAAATGTATTAAACATTTCTACATGTGAGTTGTCATCTGCATATCTGAATATTTTGAATAAAGGACTAACATTTATACCTGGCTTTTTTGTTCCTGCGGACAGTTTTGCTGATGACATTATTGCCTTTTGCAGAACTCTTAACCTACGTTTGTTTTTTCAAGATCATGATTCCAATAGTGCCCAGGATGAATTTAGGTATCACAAGTCTACCTTTACACCACCTATGAATTCTACTATTCAATTGTTTCAGAACAGTGTACTTAGGGACATTAATTTTTACTCTAGGGAGTCTGGGGTTGGATCGAATAACCTTTCAAAGATCGAACTTCAGTGTATTCATGAATTGGCTGATAATCATGGATTAGTCATTCTGTCGGCAGATAAAGGAGGGGTGGTTTTAGTAGAAGATGGGTCTCAGCACAATGCTGAAGCTGTGAGGCAACTTTCAGATGGACGTTATTATAAGTGTTTACCTCTGAATCCGACCCCGACCTTTAAGAAACAAATAGATGCTTTTCTTTCTTTGGCTAAAGATGAGGGAATTATTTGTAATCCTACATTTTATCATTTATCTGTTCCAGACCCCCTTTCTCAATATATTTATTTTCTCCCTAAAATACATAAATATCCACAAAATCCCCCTGGTAGGCCCATTGTTTCCGGAAGAGGCTCTCAAACCTCTTCTTAAGTTGGTACGTGCCCGTATACATGACACAACTGAATTTCTCCAGATTATTTCTGAGCCACAACTAGAACTGGGATGGTTACTTTGTATGCTGGATGTAACTGCCCTTTATACTAACAATCCTCATTGGGTGTGTATTGATGCTTTGGAATATTGGCTTTTCAAATCTGGTTTATATCCACCAGGATTTAATACATTATTGTTAGGATTAGCTGAACATGTCCATCCAGCTATCTACAAATTCAAGGAACAGTTATGGGGGCTACGTTTGCCCCTATATATGCCGACTTATTCATGGCTTACATTGAAGAGCAAATCATCTGTGACATTTCCCACAATATATTCTTGGAGGACATGGACATATGGAGGAGGTATTTGGATGATTGCTGGTTGATCTGGAGATCGGGTTCAGAATATCTTCAAGATTTTGTCAACTATCTGAATGAAAATAAGCGGGGAATTCACTTTACAGTGAACTACAGCCAGGGCAGTATTACATTTTTGGATGTATTAGTTACCAGGCAAAGAGATAATTCCTTGAGTTCCAAAGTTTACCGTAAATACCCTGAGTACAATTCCTTTCTCCACACCAACAGCTATCATCCTCCTCACATATGTAAGAATATTCCAGTCTCAATATATGAGGGTGAAATGTTTTTGCTCCCAGCAAACATCATATGATATATACAGGGGTGATCTTACCTCCCGGTTTTTGAATAGGGGTTATAATTTGGGACACATTGTACATGCTAGGAACACTGTGGAGTCTATGTCTAGGGATTCTCTCCTGGAATACAAAATCAAGTCTCAGGTGTCCATCTTGTAACAACTTATAGTAGGGATTCTGCTCTACTAACCAATAGTGTCCAACGACACTGGAACATTCTGTTTGCAGATAGATTATCTGATATTCTGGAAAACAAGAGATGTCGGTTTTCCTATAGGAAGGGTAAAAATCTGGGCTCCATTTTCAGTCATTACAAAAGCAGACATAGTCAGGATAAATCACTGGTCCAATCTTCTTTATTGGGGGATCAATTGATTTGGTTGTTTTCCCTATGGTCACTGTGTATATTGTCCAAACGTTTGTAAGACCAAGGAATTTAGTAGTAGAAAAACCAGTGAGGTTTATAGAATTTCCTGTTTTGTTAATTGCCAAACTGACTGGGTTATCTGTGCTCTGCGTTTTATATCAGCCAGACTTCACGTCCTGTAAAATTTAGGATCGCTGAGCATTTTTACGATATCAGGCATCAACCAGTTTGCTTGACACTTTCTTTGTTTTGAGTTTTAATGAACTTATTTCCAAGGATTCCTGATACTGCAGGAATTCTTCTTTTCTAAAGCATCTGTTACTGCACTTGAGCTCAAAGCCAGTTTGTTTCAGAGTTCTTTTGCACTTGGATGGGAGCCGAGAGCTAAATTCAACCCATCAAAGGTGGGAGCTACTGGTTGATAGCTTATTGTGTTTATCTAATTGGCCTGAGGGTTTAACTTTAGAAAAGTCTTTAATCCTGCTGGTGTAAAAGCCTTGCCCAAATAAGATTCCCCCTGCTTGCATATAAGCCAACCTCTCCAGTTTAAAATACTCTGTAGGAAAGCAACCCATAGTATCCGACTGTTCACAACTACTCTAAAAGCTGCCAGTTTGTGCAGAGGGTGGTAACCACTCTAGGTCATCTAATAGTATACTACTAAACACTCTCACTTTGACCTTTACGTGACTCTCTCTTACTCTTTCCTGTATACAAATTTCTTTGCCTTACATATAGCATAGGCTAGATTCAGACTGCTGAGTAACTGTTTGGTATCCCTGTGCTCTTAAACCAGCCATCTTACATTAAGAAGGCCTTCCTGCATCCTTGTGGCAGAAATGTTTAGCTCGGACCCATCTGAGTTGGGAATTGCTGGTGAAAGGCTCAATTTGGGGCTTTACCATTGGTAGCTGTGTTAAAACTGTTAACTTTGCGTGTATGTAAGCCTCGTGTTTGTGAGGGTTTGGGCTTACATTACCAGAGCTGTTCAACGTTTGGAAACTTTAGCCAGAGGTTTTGAGTGTATCTGCATTGAAATCCAATGCATCCACTGAAGTAAAACTGAAAAATAAAGATATTTTAAGCCAGAACTGCACTTTAACTGCATATAATTGAATTACTGTTTCATTTTTGCTGTTCGTGACCAGGTCCAGCTAGCCCACTTCATTCCCAAATACCACATTCAGAAAAATCCTGCCACAATGGAAGGGCAGTTTCCCATCATTTCTCCTGCCAGCTTGATTGATGTAGGCATCTTGAGGCAATGTAGCAATTGCTTCATGTTTACCGACAACCATTTACTCCTAAAACAAACTTTCACCCTATCTGAAAGATGCAAATACACTGTGGAACTGAAGTCAATTTTCTCACGTAAAAATGAACTAGACATCAGACAGGTTGTCCGCACATGCACTTCATCTCTCACGCAAACCTCACCTCTCACACAAAATAAGGTCACAATACATAAAACCACATACTCAGAGGTATTCATTAATAGCCTGTAAAAAGAACAGAGACCTCCCAAGCACACACCACCCACACTTGCTGCTAAGCAAAAAGTAACCGCTAGACATTCCAACACTTGTCTCAACAGATAAGCCCCAAGGCAAAACACATCAAATGTCTTGGTCATAGGCAACTCCGTAGTGAGACACACAGATGTCCCTCTCATCAGACTGGATAAGGAGAAGGTCACAGTCACTTGCCTATTATGTGCCAGGATTTGATAAATCATGCATGCACTCAAGTCACTCATCAACAAGTACCATTAAGACTCTGTCATAGTCCATGTTGGAGTGAATGACTTGAGATGTACCTCTGGACTGTATAAAGAGAGATATGATGGAACTCTCTGTTTGTGTCCCAGACAGGTATGTCCCTAGCCCTAAGCAGTATCCTACCCTCGCCTTGGATGATGCCACAATCTAAAACAAAAATGATTGACTTCAACAATTGGCTCAGTTTCCGGTGTCAATCCATGGGGATCCAGTATCTGTCAGCCTGGGAGGATATGGTAGACAGACCTTGCTGCATTGCTAGAGATGCTCTGCAACAGTCCCCCCTATGCTTCAGATACTGCAAAGGCCCTTGTCTCCCCCATAGTGCCTTTTTAGGCAATGTCAAAACAACAAATTTTCCAATTTAACAAAATCTAATTGAGAAACTCAGGGTCCTGCTGCTTAATACTAGGAGTTTAAACACAAAACTGCACTCACTGGAAGCACTCCTCAGCTTAGTGGATGCCGACATCTGTGGAGTTACTGCGATTTGGTTCAAGGCCACTGAGAGCGCCCTGGCTGTGTAAACTGCAATGCATTCACATGTTCAGACTTCAAAATGAGAGTGAAGAAACTAAAGGTGGAGGTGTATCCATCTTCATTAAAACCAAATACACTTTGATACTGGTCAAACAACATGACTTTGTCGAAACTACTCCATGTCCAGTTAACTACTGGGAATCATTGCTAGGTATAGATCCCCCACCATGAACCAGGATAAGCACACTGCCTACCTTGATTTACTGGAATCCCCTGCCATACAGCCCAACACCTTAGTCATGGGCGATTTCAACTGTCCTTCCATAGACTGTGGGATTATACACAAGCAAGAACACAGTTGCCCAGAGGTTCCTGGACTGTTAACACAAATGCTCTGGAACAGATAGTCTGCACCCCCAGTAGGGGCTTTAATCTTCTGAACATAGTATTCCAACATGGGGGTTCACTGTGAGTGATACCCTCCCTGGTTAGGTCAGACCTTAATCAGTCCCCTTTGAAGTAACTATTGGAGCTGACACCATCACAGGAACAAAAACTATCTTTACCAAAGCTAACTATAGTCTACTAAGAGATGGTATAAAAATCTTCATACCACCTGCAGTTGCAGACATCAGTGATCACTATGCAGAGGTGTACGCAAATGCCCTGTACAAACACTTAAGCGACTGCATAAACTCTGTTATACCTGACCGGATGAAAATCAGGTCTTCCCATAGAATCAAGCCACCGTGGTGAACTTCAAGTATAAACAGGTTATATAACAAAAGGAATAAACGGTTGTCCAGAAGCAACAGGGATATCACTCTGCAAAGGAACAGTTCCCTCCTAAGCCAAAACAAGGAAATCGGAAATCTTGTAAAGTCTTCTAAAGCAAAGCACAAAACTAAAATCACATCATAAGGCCTTCTATAACTACGCCCTAGTCTACAAGGGAATGGCCAGGTATGTGCCGACCTGTTTGTAGATGGGATCACTCATACTGCACAGGAAGATATTGCAAACCTGCTAGCTGACAGATTCAGCACAAATGTCACCCCCTATCCCCACCTACCATATCCCAAAGCATACCCGACACCAACCCTCTATCTAGTATCTGTAGAGAACATGTAATTTCTGCACTCGCCAAGGCCAAAAAAGACAGCTTGAATAGGACCAGATAATATCCCAGGTTGTTTACTAAACATTCTTAAACAAGACCTAGCAGACCCTGTTGGCATTCTCTTTAATCATAGCTTGAGAACTGGCTATGTTCCTACAGAATGGAGAACAGCAACAGTAATCCCCCTGCACAAAGGGGGGGGGGGTGAGATCAACTGAACCTGGGAACTACAGACCCATAAGTCTAACCAGCCTCCTCTTCAAGGCCATGGAAAGCATTATCACTGACCTTATCAACAAGGACATAGCCGAACTCCAAATGCTGGACCCAGCCCAGTTTGGCTTTGTTAAAGGTAGATCATGCTTATTAAACCTGGTGGACAACTTTGAGAATGTCACCAAAGCCATGGATGAAGGTAAAACCATGCACACTGCCTATCTTGACTTTGCCAATGCTTTCAACACAATTCCGCACTCTGGCATCATCGAGAAACTCTCCCAGATAGGGATTAACCATTATGTTACTAGATGGGTAGCTAATTGGCTCACCGACAGAGCACACTGTGTCATAATTGGTGACTCCACCTCCATGAGTAGACCCATCACCAGTGGAGTACCACAGGACCCTTACTAGTTGCAATGTAGTCTCAGCAGTCCAGGTCAAAGTAGATGGCCTTTGGCTCACCAGGTTCGCTGGTGATTGCAAACTGGGAGTAGTCATGGAGTCCACCAATGATGTCAACATATTACAAGAAGGGCTAACACAAACAAACGATTGGTGCCAAATCAATGGTCTAAAACTAAATGCAAAAAAATGTATTATTATTCCCTTTGGCAAAATGGAATTCTTTAAAAATTATAATATTGACAGCCCCCCACCCCCAGAGTTCCACCCAGTGGTGTGAGACTTGGGAACAGGTTGATAGTAATCTGAACTTTGACCACCAAGTTTCCACAGTGGTAAGGAAAGCCTTCTACATAGCAAATTACAACCTGTAATAAGGAAGTAGAGGTAGGCAAGTAATACTCTGTGCATTCTTCAGGAGACTTTCAAAGTTTAGGCCATTCTCCCAGCCACTGAGCTACAAGTTTCATGTTTACATTTTCCATACTTGCGTCTTTTGGACTATTATCAGAAACAACTACGTAAGTATTTTAAGGTCTCAAAAATGCATCTTTAAGTGCATTGGAAGGAGGCAGCACTTGCCTTGTCCTGTAACATCTCAGCATTTCGAAATCTTAAACAGTAGTCTGCACGTTAGAGCTGCACATTCCATGTAAATGTAACTGGTATTTTCCAGTTTTACTCTGTAATCGTCCCAGTACTGAGTGAGAAATCATTTTCTTTCTATTTTTATAGCATTAGTGTATAGATAATAGTCCCTTACTTTTTGCTCATGTTGTATGAACATATCAATCCAGTACTAGCCATCTGGCGGTGTAAACATTGGCTGTAGACAACTGTCACTGTTGAAGTGGCACCCTCTCCCATGTGCAAAAAAATGGGAAAATAGATTATGGATGGATATCGCATTACATCCACTTTTTGTGCACTTCACAATTCAGATGTCTCATGTATTCTTCCCACTGACTATACACTAAAACTCTGGACCAGATTCCAAAAGAGTTGCTCTCGGTGTAAGTCTGTCCTATTTCTGAAATACTTGCTACTTGAGTGTAAGGCCAGTCTGTAAACAGGGCCATATTCCAAAAGACCTTAAAATGACTCTCATGCTGATAGCCTAATAACCACCCATGAACATTTTGTCATCCACATTTTTAACTCTGTATTCACACTGAGAATTTGTTTCACCATGCCAAATTTTTGGCAAGTCAAAAGGACCCAAATGTAGGTGGTGCATTCTCACTGTTGATTGACTAGAATAGAACTTTGTGTTTATTTTTATATTCCCATGTAAGCACTTGTGACCCTTTGGTTTTATGTGATGCCATAAATAAGTACAGTTTACACAAGAGCTGTTTTATGTTTCTTTTTTGACCCACTTCCCTGAATGTTTGAACAAAAACAGGGCAGTATACTCTGATTTATTGTGTAGTCTAAACTTGCACTTGGTTATTATGAGTTTATCCAACTCGATTTTTTTCTGCTCATTTTGTTGTTTTTTTGTACTTTTAAATTGCAGTACTGTACATGTTCTTAACGCAGCCTGTGTCCACTCATAACTCGTTTTCCTGAGTCTGTTTTTATCTATCGTAAATTTTCAGACCTTCTTCCCTTTTAAAGGCTTCTTTCTCCAAGTTTTCATTTGCCATCAGAAACAAACTGAATTCCTAAATCCACTATCCAGTTTTCAGATAAATTGCAGGCAGCTGAAGTTGAACCATTTTTCAAATGAATGAGAGTATTTGTTTTCATATATTCCATGCCATCTACTCTTTTGTAGTACAGGCAAAACTTATTTCTTCTGTACCTTGTACCTGGTAGTGGCACAAAAAAAAAATGGTTTCTTTACTTTTGACCAAACACTCGATCATTTAGTACAAGAGAAAATGTTTCTTAACTTCTGACACATGTAACATTTTGGCTAAAATAATTTGAAGACAGGACTTGTGCTGCTATCTTCAACATAATGAATTTCAGACTGTACCACATAATAGGGTGTTGAACAGCATGCCTTCTTCATCATAATGGATTTTAGACAGTACCACATAATAGGGTGTTGGACCACATGCCATCTTTATCATAATGGATTTCAGATGGTACCACGTAATAGGGTGATGTTCTTCGTGTTTCACTATTGCAGTCATCACACTTGGGTGATCTGCCTGCAGGTAGCCTTCAGTCGGCCCAAATACCAGAGACTTGGGATTTCTGCGTCGGATGCTGTCGCCTCTTCCATGACGTCAGGGGTATAAAACATGCAGCCAATGCCATTACATCAGCTTTTCTGGCCGTGCGGGAGCCCGAAGCAGAAGCAGTTCGCAAGGGCCGGTCAGCCGCTACATGAAATTTTCGTTTTTATAGTTTCAAACCTGAAGTCTTCTAAAGCTAAGTACCCCTTTGGGGATTCTTTTTTCTTGCTCTAACTGATGTCAGAAAAAGCTAACAATTGTCTTGCCTGTGGAAAGCAAATACTTCAGAGACTTTCATTCTTACTGTGCCACCTGTTTAGGCCCAGACCACGACGTTTCTCGCTGTCAGTTTTGTGCCTTGATTAATGCCTGAACTATTCGTCGTTGGGCTATCTTTGTTGCTAAATTCTTTCGCTCTCGTTCTCCGTATTCCGAAATGGCTTTGGTAAGCCATCCGACTACCAATCTGAAAAAAATGTAAGGACAAAGACCGCATAGGTCCAAAACTGCAGACGACATTTCCATTAAGCTAGTCGCCAGTCAGCCGGTACTCCAGTGAGGCGCCTTTGCAGCCCCTGATACGCACTTCTACTAGTTCGCAGGCCTCTGCTGAGACCCATTCAGAGTCCTGTATGCTGCAAAATGCTTCTTCGATTATGGAACCTGCGGATGTCTCTACCTTGGATAGGTCTGGAACTGCTGTGCAGGCACTGGCTTCTGAGGATGTATTCCGACCTTCGCATTAAACTGACTACTTCATTTCAGACTAAAACAAAAGAGTTTCTCAGGCCCAGAGTTCACACTATGCCTAGAAAACCAACGACCAAAGAGCATGCTAAGCTCCCATGCCACAGAAAGAAATGCATTCAAGGCAAATGGACCCCAAGACAAATTCACCTACATGTCAATCAAAAAGAAATGTTAGCTGTACAGAATGCTCTGACAGCCTTCAAAAATACATTATCCTTCCAGGACAATTCTTAATAAAGACAAACACCAGAGTTATGTGGTACATAAACAAGTAGGGGGGAACTCATTCCTACCCACTCTTCAGGTTAGCCATGGCCCTGTGGATCACAGCCTTGAGCAACCAAGTGCACCTGCAAGCTCAATTCCTGCCAGGCAAACAAAATTCACTGGCAGACAACTTAAGCAGAAATCTACTGGACCCACACGAGTGGAAACTGGAACGCATCTCATTCAAATTTCTAACCCACAGGTGGGGGACACCAGAGGTGGACCTCTTTGCCTCCCCCCAAATCCATCAATTGAGCAAATTTTGCACCAGAAATCCCCACAGCCAAGCATGGAAAGTGGATGCCCTATCCTTTTACATGGGAAAACCTCTCTCTTTATGCCTTTCCCTCTCTGCCCCTCCTCTCAAAAGTACTACACAAGTTCAAACGGGACAAACCAATGACAATCCTTATTGCACCAGACTGACCCCGCCAGCACTGGTACCCACGCCTATGCAGTCTGGCAGCAGTGCCACCCTGGCACCTACATCAAACCCCCTCCCTGCTGTCCCAGCAGGAGGGACAGATTTTTCATCCTCCGCTGCAAACCCAGCGCCTTGCAGCCTGACTTATTCCCTGAATACTCCACTAGCAGCCCTCAGCAAACAGGTGCTGAATGTCTTCCTTGAGGCCAGAAGGCCTAGTACCAGGAAATTCTATTCAGAAAAATGGAAAAGCTACTGTTATTGGAGCCAGTCTCAAGGAAAGGACACAGCCGTGCCTGCCTTACCTCAAATCCTAAATTACTTAGCAGAGCTGCTCCACAAAGGCCTATCCTTCTCTTCTATTAAGATTCATGGCAAGGCCATCTTAGCTCATTATAATACTGAGCCCACTTCTCTTTTCTCACCCTCTGGTCAAACAGTTCCCGAGAGGAGCTAACAATTTAAGACCCCCAAGGAGAGCTCCCACCCTTGCTTGGGACCTTAACTTTGTACTAGAGAAGTTCACTCTTCCCCCTTTTGAGCCTACTGCTACAGCACAGTTAAAATTCCTCTCTTGGAAAACAGCCTTACTACTAGCCATCACTTCAGCAAGAAGAGTATCTGAGTTACAGGAACTAATGGCTGTGAAACCATTATTTTCAATGCTGAGGACTAACCCATCTCTTATGCACAAGGTGGTATCCAGTGTGGCTGTAAACCAATCCATTTACCAAACTTTTTCCCTAATCCTCAGAATAAAGGGGAAAGGATCCTACACTCCTTGGATGTGCACAGACAACTCAGGTTCTACCCTGACAGGACTAAGACTTTCAGAAAATCTGACCAGCTGCTAGTCAGCATTGCTACAGGGGCAGAGGGCAAGGCAATTTCAAAGCAAATCATTTCCAAACGGATAGCACACTGCATCCATTTCTGCTACAAACACCATGGAAAACCTACCCCACAGGGGATCAGAACTCATTCCACTAGGGCTACCTCAACCTCTACAGCATTTCTCAGGGGAGTTCCTACTAGAGACATCCTGGAAGCTGCAACCTGGAGTTCTGTACACACCTTCACCAAGCATTACCACTCACTTGTCTTTTCTAAATCCAGAGTTGGATTTGCCACAGCAGTCTTACAAGGCCTGCTAGCCAGCCCTACTATTACTTGACTCTCTCCACCTTTACTCAGATTTGGGAATCAACCCAAGTGTGATGACTGCAACAGTGAAACATGAAGAATATAGTACAGTTGTGTACACTTACCATAAATGTAGATGTTTGAGTGTATTCACTGTTGCAGTCCTGGTTACCCTCCCTCCAGCACCCTGACTCTTCTATGCTTTCTACCTATCATCTTTTTGGCCATATCTTATGGCTGTGGTATTTACTTTTTACTGGAGGTGTCCCACACCATGTAATTTCTTCCTATTTTGGGGGCTACTGACATCTGGGGCAAGAAAAACTGATGTAATGGCATCGGCTGCATGTTTTATACCCCTGACGACCTGACGTCATGGAAGAGGCGACAGCATCCGATGCAGAAATCCCAAGACTCTGGTATTCGGGCTGACTGACTGCTACCTGCAGGCAGATAACCCAGTTGAGATGACTACAACAGTGAATACACTCGAACATCTACATTTATGGTAAGTGTACACAACTGTACTTTGGACACCATGCCATCTTCATCATAATGGATTTCAGACCGTACCACATAATAGGGTGTCGGACAATATGACCTCTTCATCATAATGGATTTCAGAAAGTACCACATAATAGGGTGTTGGCCAACATGCCCTCTTCATCATAATGGATTTTAGACTGTACCACACAATAGGGTGTCGGACAACATGATTACTGATTACATTAAGCAAAGGCACCAAGACGCACTGTATATATTGCATTGCTCAGCTTTCCCATTCAGTTTGTGTGCTTTTTTTCTTTCCCTACTGTGCTTCAGTACAGGCTGATAACTGCGTTGTGTAACAGCTGTCAAGAATTACAGAAATCTATAATTTGGCTGCCATAACAGTGGTTTATTTATTTTTGCATAGCTTTTCCTATGCTGCATGACTCCAAAAAGGCATGAGCTGTTAGTATGTTGGTACAAACAAAAATCTGTCTCGTGCATAGTGTTCATACGCCCTCACACACACACAACACTGCTGAATAGGCTAGTCAGTACATACTTTTACTGTTTAGAATGCCTCAGGACATTTCCTTAGATACGTCAGCTATTCTGGAGGTAGTGCTTGATGTCTTTGCTGTTTGTTGGTCTGTTTCACTCTGCTTTGTGGACATTTCTTAGTCAAGTACCTCCAGTAAATACTGCAACCATTAAAATCTGCATTACTAGGTTTACATATTGTTTCCTTTTTTAAATGCTGTATTTTTGGTGCTGGAAGTTAAATACATGTTATAAATGCATAGCTTTTGAAGTTTGAATACTGATGGTTTTAAATTGCAGACAGTCTTGGTTAATTTTAAGGTACAGAGCCTTGATTGAGTTCATTTTGAATATTTTTTATCTTCCTATATTAGTTTATAAACATGCAGAAATATTTATTTGTTGATTTATTTATTCTGAGAGCATGACAGAGAGTGAGAAAGAACAGTCTTGCAAGACAGAAATGCTTGTAGATTCATACGTTATCACTAGGCTAAGAACACCAGAAGGCCTTTTTAAACCTAGCCATGCTTCTCAAAGGTGAGAATCAAACCTGTACCTTGTGTCTGCAAAGTAAACACATAAACCATTATGCCAACCTTTAACTTGTTTGAGAAATAAGGCATTTGAAAAATAAAAGTTGGAATTGCAGAAAGGTGTGCATTTGCTTAGCTGGGTTTATTGCTGGTGAAGATGAAATGTTAACTTCAGAA